>NC_056726.1:1783333032-1783385532 GCF_019279795.1 Protopterus annectens | reverse complement strand
TCTTCATAGCTGTCCTTAGTTCCTCCTTGCTAATCTGTTTCACTTCCTGATTCACTATCCCCACATCATCCAACCTTCTCTCTCTCTCATTCTCTTCATTCATCAGCCTCTCAAAATACTCTTTCCATCTACTCAACACACTCTCCTCTCTTGTGAGTACCTTTCCCTCACTATCTTTTATCACCCTTATTGCTGCACATCTTTCCCAGCTCTGTCCCTCTGTCTAGCCAATCGGTACAGGTCCTTTTCTCCCTCTTTAGTGTCCAATCTCTCATACAACTCTCCATACGCCTTATCCTTGGCTTTCGCCACCTCTCTCTTTTCCATGCGCCTCATCTCCTTATACTCATGTCTACTTTCTTCATCTCTTTGACAATCCCATTTCTTCTTCGCCAGCCTCTTCCTCTGTATACTCTCCTGTACTTCCTCATCCCGCCACCAGGTCTCCTTGTCCTCCTTCCTCTGTCCAGATGTCACACCAAGCACCTTTCTAGCAGTCTCCCTTACTAGTTCAGCTGTAGTTACCCAGCTATTCGGTAACTCTCCACTGCCTCCCAGTGCCTGTCTTAACTCTTCCCTAAACTCCACTTCACAATCACCCTTTTTTAACTTCCACCATTTAATCCTTGGCACTGCTTTCACACTCCTCCTCCTCTTCTTGATCACCAGCGTCATCCTACAGACCACCATTCTATGCTGCTTAACTACACTTTCCCCTACCACCACTTTAACGTCTCCAATCTCCTTCAGACTGGCCCTCCTACATAGGATATAATCCACCTGTGTGCATCTTCCTCCACTCTTGTACATCACCCTATGCTCCTCCTTCTTCTTAAAATACGTATTCACCACAGCCATGTCCATCCTTTTCGCAAAATCCACAATCATCTGACCTTCTGCATTCCTCTCCTTAACACTATACCTACCCATCACTTCCTCATCCCCTCTGTTCACTTCATCAACATGCCCATTAAAGTCCGCACCAATCACTAGTCTCTCACCTTTGGGTACACTCACCACAACTTCATCCAACTCACTCCAAAATTTCTCTTTCTCATCCATCGCACACCCAACTTGTGGAGCATATGCACTAACAGCATTCATCATTACACCATCAATTTCGAGCTTCATAAACATCACTCTGTCAGACACTCTCTTCACGTCTTAAACACTCTTGGCATATTGTTCCTTTAGTATAACCCCTAGCCCATTTCTCCTGCCATCCACACCAAGATAGAACAATTTGAACCCGTTTCCTAAACACCTGGCCTTACTTCCCTTCCATCTGGTCTCTTGCACGTACAATATATCAACCTTCCTTCTCTCCATCATATCAGCTAGCTCTCTTCCTATTCCAGTCATACTGCCAACATTCAAAGTTCCTACCCTCACTGCTACACTCCTAACCTTCCTCCTCTCTTCCTGCCTTCGGGCATGCCTTCGCCCTCCTCTTCTCTTTCGGCCAACAGTAGCCCAATTTCCGCCAGCACCCTGTTGGCTAACAGTACTGGTGGCGGTCATTGTTAACCCGGCCCTCGACCGATCCGGTATGGAAATATGAAATTTTTGTGCCATAAGTGATGTGGCAGAATTTTTATGCCAGATGCCCTTCCTGACGCAACCCTCCCCATTTATCCGGGCTTAGGACCAGCACAAAGAAATGCACTGGCTTGTGCATCCCCAGTGGCTGGGTTGTATATATGTGTATATATATATATATATATATATATATATATATATACACACACACATATATACATATATATATATATATATATATATATATATATATATATATATATATATATATACACACACACACAGGAGTCAGATGCACCTCATGAGCAGAGATATCTGTGCAACAGAGATGTTGTTTGCCTGTTTTACATGATGGCAATATAATTGTGTATTTCTGCTTTCATTATCACTACCAGTGATGATTTCATGAATAAGATTTGTAAAATTTCTGTTTGTCTGCAGGCCTCATTGCCATGTGCATGCTGCTGCTTGAACCAGTGTGGCTTGTGGTTTAGTGAAAAGTGTAGCAGAATGAATAATTGGGTAATATGCTTTTAAAAGTTATTTTGTATTCACTTTGTTCACAAATGTCCAAAGTTTCAGACTGTCTGGAGGAACATATTTTTTTTATGTACAGGAGATCAGCTTTTGTTGTGTTTGAAAGCATCACACTTTCTGCATGGCAATTTTACTAGGGTAATCAGATGTGAAATTACATTTTCACTGACATTAGCCTATTGGAGTAGACTATTATGGGATGTATTATAAAGCTGAAGGTTTTCTTTAGACTGTCAGAAAATAAGCAGCTTAAGTAGTAATATGTATATATACTGGATACAGGTGTAGCACACACACACACACACACACACACACACACACACATACATACAACACACACACACACACATACACACACACACACACACACACACGCAAACACACACACACACACACACACACACACACACACACACACACACACACACACACACACACACACACACACACACACACACACACACACATACAGGATGTATTCTGTTTTAATAATGTTATGTTACATATAGTTTATAAGTCTTAGAATTTAATGATGCCATCAGAAAGATTTGTGATCTATCCTGAATGTTAAAATGAATTGCTATATAATGGATTTCTAATCTTTAACTTTATTCTTCAGAGGTCATACAACAAAACAACCATCGTTTCCTTATTTAGGAAAAGTATTTTTCCCCATAGGAATGACTAAAACAGCAAGAATTTGCACTGTTATGTTGTTTATGTTATTTTGCAATAAGTAGTAGGCATATCTGTGTTAAAGGCAGCACTGTCATATAAACATCAGCCCATAAGCAAATCTTGTGTTTCATTAACAGGATGTCTCCCATACAAAACGTACTCCATACAGACTTTCACAGTTTGTCAAATTCTGTCAGTCTTCGGTGCATTACACATGTGAGATAACCAGTTCAAATGTAAGCTAAAGTTTGAGTTTGGTTTTGCTGGCTTGCTGATAAAGCGAAGGGGATCCTAGCTGTGACACTAACAACCGGAGTTTAATGAGTGTCTACTTTACCATAAAGCTGGTTGGGGTGTAGGATTCTGAGTGGTTAAAACCAAACCCTCCATTTCTGAGTGGAAATGAAAGAAGGAGGCTTTACAGGAGCTTACTTTGCAGGAGGAGTGGAGTGAGGAAAATATGTATTCTTTCTGCTACTGGGCACTGTTTCTTCAGAGTATTTGTTTCTGGTATCCATGTCTGTCTAGTGACCATGATACATGGGGATACAATCTGCAGTTTTAGTGAGACCCTGTTGATAACAATGCATGCATTATCAGTTAGCTACTACTGTTTAATAATTATGTTGAACCTTGCCTCTGGATGACTGCCACTTTTGAAGTGACACCCCGACCTCATGTGTAAAAATGGGAAAAGAGGTTGTGGATGGATGGATGGATGAATGGATATAGGTGTAGTTGAAAAACTTGCTCATTTACAGATATGTCCTGGGAATGAACAAAATGGCAGTTTTATCTAAGCCAGCTTTGTGACAGCACACTAAAGTCACTGCAGTGCCCCAGGTGATCTGGGATTGATTAACAACCATGTTGCTGGAGAAACTGGCTAAGGGTAATTGCTATTTTTTCTGTTGCAGGAGAAACACCTGTGAGTCAGACTCAAATGTATCGCCCATAGTAGAAGGTATAATGTGAGAGAATCAATGTCTATCCAGGTATAACGAATGTGCAGATGTGTGCATCCATTTGGAAACCTAGCATAGCAGACATTGCTGTATACCTGCCAGCGAACATGGGGGGGGGGGGGGGGTAGCAGCAGGAGAAACTATAAATCCCTGCAAGATGACAGCCCATAACATTTGAATCTTGCTTCTCATGATTAGCATTACTGCATGCAAGGAAGGCTGAAGAATGAACAGGTCAGTGGGTGATCAGCACCTTAATAGTCATGAGATCAGGGTCCCAAAGGCGATACAAAAATAAAGTGACAGTTTTCCTTATGTAGAATAGGTTAGCTAACAGATTCAGAAATGTGAGTGACACTAAACTGATGCAAATACTATGTGTAGGTAGATGTAACTAAACGGGTCTACTTTACATGGGCGACATTTCATAAAGTCGAAGAACATATGGCCGAGACCATATGATCGACTTTTGAAATGTCGACCATATAAAAAAACACAACAATCACTTACCTTTACATTGCTAGCAGGGGGGCAGGCCCCCCTGCCCCCCCTGTTGGGGGAATCTTTCCATCCCGCACTGTATGGAGATGCTCGTTCCACATGGTCGACATTTTAAAAGTCGATCATATGGTCTTGGCCGTATGGTCTTCGACTTTATGAAATGTTGACCATGTGAAGGGGACCCAACTAAGCACAGCGCTAAAACTGGATGGCTGTAATAATTAAATAAATCATGATACCTGCCGTAAACTAAACTGGAGATAGTAACATTTATACAATATACCTGTTTGTAATGAAAGACATGAGCTCATGAAGACCTTAAACAGAGAAACACATTGAGACATACTGGAATCATGTACACATTTCACAATGAGCTGATAAAATTAGATGCTCATTATTGCAAACTGAGTAATGTTTGCTGGCATACTTAGCACATCTTAAATGAGGTCACAAAAGAATTCTCTGTACAAACTGGGATGAAGATGAAGTGCAGCATGAGACTTGATAGGAAAATGTCCATGCCAATGAAATTTAAACTTTTTAAGCAGATTATATGAAGGGACAAACTAACTAAATTACAAGCAAGGGAAATGAAAAGGCAATATATGTGTAATCTGAGAAAATTATTTGTCTGGCATTTTAGTGTATTAGCCTTTAAAGGGCTTCATTCTTCAGTCATGAGTTTGATTTTCTCAGTCTCAATTTGCATGTTCTAGAACTTTAAACAAGTTAACTCACTCAACCCTATAATGCCATTTTGTATACTTCCAGTTCACAACCATAGCTCCTTATGATATCCAGACCCTTTTTGGGCCTGGCTTCTTTAACCAAGTGACTTATCAGCTAATAATAGATGGTATTGGAAAGTGCAAAGAGTTATTAACAAAATTACACTAAGATTGTTAAAATAGAATGTCCTGCAGTACAGAAATTAGTCAATTAATTTGCCATTTATTCATATTTCATATTTATGTTAATATTTTCATAGCTGAGAGCTATACATGTTATTGAATGGTGTTGTGTGAAATTCCATCGTAGGAGATAGGGAAGTTCATTGTCAATGTCCATGTATATCAGATTATACCTGAGATATTGCTAGTTCTGTGTTAATATTTCAAAAAAAAATAAGTGACTTACAAACTGTTGCAAGACATCCAGTGAAACTTAAATGCTGTTGAAGAAAATGGTCTTTGATATTTGCAATGTAAGTTTCACATCTTTAGAAATATTCAGTCTTATTTATATTCCTAAGTACACAATTAAGCATATGTTTTTATATTTCTGTAAATATATGAATAAACATGCACGCACAGAGGAATTTCTTGGTGTCACGTGAAACCCTGTCTGGTTAACAAAAATGTTCTAACAATATATGTCTAGGTAGTATAGTTTCAAAGATATAACACTCTGAAAGTTTAACAAAAATGTAATTTGGGGTTCATGTGCATTATAATATATTAAGTATTTATGTAAAGACTGTGAATTGTCCGACTACTTGTATAGCTTTAATGGCTTTTATTGTTCACAAAATATTTACATTTATTTATCTTATATATTTTAAGTTTATTTTTCAGAAAATACTATGGAATGCAGGATATGTGTGTCGGCTGCTAGAGGTATGACATTCCAAACCACGTAGGTGCTAATGAACCAGACAGTGAATCACTTCTGGAAAACAGTGTTTATTTACCATTGGATTTACCTGGTTAGCAAACAAATAAATAAAAGAACAGCAGTAAGATTTGCTGGGTACTATGCATAGGTTAGTATCTTGGCTGCATGAGAGAGCTGTAATGATTGTAATGACACATGTAAATCTTACTTTTGTCTTCTGCTGACCTAGGTCACACTACAACTACTGCTTGGAGACAGTTCTGGCATGAATAGCAAGGCTTGCTGTAGCACTTAGTGAGAAGAGCAAGATGTAATAGCAGTCAAAGTATGATATGTAATAGCAATCAAAGTGTGATACGTATTATAGATACGGGAGTGAGATAAAAAAGGGTAGATGAAGCCTACAGATGAGTGCTATGTAGTGAGGGTGAGTAACTAAATGAGCTAGGTATAAATCAGACTGCAGAAACAGACTGTAGATGGAAAGGAATTAAATGTGTAATTGAGCAAGATTATGAAAAAAAAGTGTTCAGCAGCGATGCAGTTAGGGGAAGTGAAAGTGTGATATATGTGGGCGTTCCTCAGCTGAGCTGGGAGAGCACTGTAGAGGTAAGGGACAAGTTACAAGAAAGAATAAAGCACTAGAAGTATATGGATCTGGCTTAGTTTTAAGTCAGTTGTTTGAAGAGCATTTGGTAATGCAAAGTTCTTAGCATTAGAAGGGAAGCAAGTGCAGATGTATATGTACTCTGTTTTGACTGTTTGATAAGTTAGAGTTTGCAAGCTTGAGAGTCTACAGTAGTCTGGGTTGTACCACTACAACTGGCTATGCAGGAGGCAAAAGTGTGTAAGCCTATGAACAACTGAGGCAAACCTACATATGTTGTTAAAGGCTCCCATTGAATGAATAAGATCAGAAAGAAATAGTTGAAAGCCAGAAAACAGTAAGTGAAGAAAGGGACTATAGAACCTCTGACAATAGACAGAAGGCCGTCTCTGTAAGATTACAAGTAGTTTTATGAGCAGCACCAGTTTTTGTGTTGGCAGTTTTACAGCATTTAGTGATGTACAGATTTGTGGAGACTGTGTAATCTGGCACCTAAATATTTAAATGAGGTAGTATTAAAAGCAGAAGTAACAAACACACCTTTTTATAAATGACAAGGAAGAGCAGACTGTAAGACTGTAACTTTAAGGCAGAATCAGCAAGGCATAGAGAAATTTTTGGATGTGTTTAATGGGAGTTTGTGTTGTGACATCTAGCCATGTAGTCATTGGATGTCCTCAGACAAGCAGTGTGAGGTGAGCATGTTTCAAAGATGATGGCACCTGTATAATACATGTAAAAGTGAAAATATTCAGGAAGGATGTTGGCTGCATTAATATAAGGGACAGGGTTCTTTTCTTTTTTTTTTTAAGCAGAGAACCATGTAAGAGTGTAGAACTTGAAAACAATGTTTCTCTTAGTTAGTACACCAAATGGGAGTATAAAAATGGTAGAAAACAACTGATTTTATTCCCTTTGAATGTACTTGCTGTTAACATATCAGTTGCTACCAGAATTTCAGTAAAAAGATTGTCAGAACTACATTTCAGTGTGGTAAAACAGCATCAAAAGTTAGAAAACTATAGCCATGTCACTGTGTCATCATATTACTCACAAAGTAATGGAAGTCATTTACCCTTGTGTTCCTACAAATTTCACCTCAAACTTCAGAACTAGTGTATTAAATGCTTACCACATTCTGATGCATGCTGTCTGTGAAACATTGTTGATCCCAATACTTATTTTGCATTTTCATTTGGAACACTTTAATGTATATGTTTGAGCAGCTGTTTGCTATCCTATCGTATAGTGGACATAAGTAAGTAAAAATGGATGTTTTTTTTGGTCTTTTGATGTGTTTCTGGGTTTGGTTTTGGGAGTGCTATTATCACAGTCTAAAATAGTTGCCACTTTTAAATGTGACAGTTTATTAACAATAATTAAAGCTGTTCTTTGAACCAAGTACCAAACATGCCTGAAGATTTCAAGTTTTAAATATTTTTTTTATATTTCTATATAAGTTGTATTTTTTGGATCAAAGCATTTTATATAAAAAAAACTTTTAAAACTGTTGTGAGAGGTGGTCACTGGGAATAAAGAATTATAAGAAAAAATTCCTAGAAACTCAGATACAGACTGAAAATGGTATTCAAAGAAGCAGACAAACATACACATTTGTGTACCTCGTATGTCTTTTATCAGATGTAGAGATTGTATGCACTTTCTAATGTAATGTACGAACATTAAGAATATCACACATCTTTATCCTATGTTTTGTTAACATTAATTCAAACCCTTTCATTTAATGTGTAGCATAACATCTGTAGTTAATAGGTCTGTTTTCTCTCATTTTTAGCTCGTATCCGTAGTTTGCTTCTGCAGCTATATGACTGGATGACTTTCACTCTTTTACTTTCTCAAATTGAGAAAGTAAAACCTTGCTGTTACATGATATTACATTTCCATTTTCGCACACTTCTCATATATGACTTATACTGATACCTATCTCAATATTTACTGCTTTTTTTATATTTCCTTCTCGTGCTGACAATTTTGTCAATGAAACTTGGGAAATCTGGGAATTATCCTTAGATTTTTAATTTCTTTCTCGGGAGTCAACAATAACTGGCTGCAGTCACAGCAATTGGGTGGCTAGATATAAGCAACAAGAACATATGTAGACTGGCCTACAGTAACTGCAGCGCTCACTGTAAGATTGTACTGCGTGAGAATGAAAGTTAAAATGCACATTAAAAAGGTATAAATTCACCCCAGTGCAACTAAGTTGAAGCGATACTACATGTTAGGTCTGAAAAGATGTAGGCGAATCAGAAATGCTGCTTCCTTTTCACTTTCTGACTTTTGTCTCTCATATATTTATAACTCATTTTGTCAGAAGGTCAAATTGCGGTCTGAAGAAACATTCGTATTTGGGAAGAGTTCATATATACAGATATATATTTATAATTATATTATTGATTCTTTTTATGTATTTCTTAATGAGCAAGCATGAATTTAAATAATTTTTATGACAAGATCGAAGCAAAAAACAGCGTAAGACACATGCTGCTTAATGTTTGATTATTTACTGTATTACCTGCCGTGATAATTAGTCAAACATTTGACATTTTCTTCACGTGTGTATGCATGAAGTGTAAGGCAAGACAAAAATATTAATTCATTACATGTTTTATGACAATGTGATTATATAGTACACAAACTTTCCAAGAGCTAGAGTTCAATTACACATAGAAAATTTGCATTTTACTTTTTTGGCTAGTGCTGTTTTATAGTGCTAAGGAAAAACTAGAATAGGTTAATCTGTCACGTTCTTTTCTTATTGTTTAGTGTTTACACTTCCTGTTATTTAGAAAGCTGTTTTCTTGGGCAGTTCCTACATTCCGTTTTATATCACTTGACATGACTAAGACCAAACAGAGTAAGGCCATGTCCCGTTTATTAGGTGGTGAACTGCTTTGTTGTACTGAATGTTGCAGAGTGGTGGATTGCGATGGCTGTGGTGTGACCCCCTCTGAAGTTTAAAATTTGGCCAGCTTACAAGCATCTTTCCACTCTTAAAAACAACTTATACTGCTTCTTCATAACCCCACAAAGGAACCTTAATCTTAAATCCAGTCCATTTAGTGGTTTCTACTTTATCATAAACTGCTAGTCTGACAGAAGAGTAAGCTAATGAAATGCAAAGTATAACCATGCAATCATAACACTTCATAATTAATTTGGAATCTACGTTTCTCAGCATAGAATGGGGGGGGGTGCTCCAAAGAGCTAATACTCAGGAAACCAAATGAAGACATTGCTCAAATGGCACCATAGTGGAAAAAAGGAGAACTTGGAATCACCAGAATAGTGCAGTACAGAGGAAGAGGAATACAGATGCACTAGATGAAAAAGAAGAAATAAGTAGCTTTTGGTTGGTGTCTCAGTTCTTGAGGGAGGGAGGGTGTTCTAAATTAGGAAGGGGCATCAGGCAGTAATAAAGGGTCTATATTATATCATTGAATGCTTAAAAAAGTGAACGCTGATTGATCGACCTAATTTAAGCGAAAGCTTACAATCTCGAACTGTCAGATCAGCGATTATTTTCTCAGGGAAAATAATCGCTGATCCAAAACACATACACACAACACAAGCACACCAAACAAACAGAAATCCACACACATACACCTAAAATCTGATACCTAACCCTACACTAAACTATGCACACACCACTAACTACCCACTTACCTTAACCCAAACCCTAACCCTAAGGTCCGTCACTATCGCACACTCACCTCACTCGCTCTCTAACCCTAACTCACTTAAATCCGCCCTAACCCTCGTGTCCACTCAATCGCACACACACCTAACCCAAGCCCTAACCCTAACTCACCTAAATCACCCTAACACTCACATCCACACAATCGTACACTTACCTGAATCCGACCGGTAACTTTCCACCATAACACTGAAAATACCGAAGCAACAGAAACGTACAACCGAATTCTTTCCCTAGGAAAAAATTAGAGTTTCTGCTGCTTCGATATTTTGCAGTTTCGCGAAAATAAGTTTGATCAATCAGCGTTCGCTTTTTTAAGCATTCGAGGATATAATATAGACCCGTAATAAAGTAAGTACTTGACTGGTGTCATGGGAAGAAGACAATGTCAGAAGAGCCACAGCACAGCGACAGTGGCAGTTGGTGATGGGGTGGACAGCATTCTGTTTTCAGGTACTAGGGACCTAGAAGTGATGTAAAAGTGACACAGAAGATGATTATTTTGTCAAGTACAATTGTCAAACAGAGGGAAGGCATGGTAAACTTCTCATAAATGCTACTGGTCTGTGAAAAAATAAGGGATGAAGACAGAATTTCAGAGTTAGAGGTGGAATGTCAACTGGGGAAATCATCCAACATACCTTGTGACTAAGAGTAAATGTTTTACTGCCCAGCTATTCAAAAATGGCACTGGACATTGGGGATGCCAATTTTTTCAGTCAATGACAGTGCCTAAGTAAATATGTAACATTGCAGCAGTTGGCAGGGAAATGTTAAAGTACTAATGTAGTATCAGGACTGTTATGTTTTGGCAACACTTCTCTGTGTGAAACTTGTTAGTAAAAAAAAAAAGAAAAACACTGTGATTTTTTAAGAAATATGGCAGTGGGAGATTAAGGAAACAAGGGCAGGATTCAGGAAATGTAAGGGAAGTCAAAAGGAACAAGATAGTTTATTTCTTAGTGCCGAAATCATAGCCTCTACCCTATCATTAAACAAGGATAAAACAATTAACATTCTGTGCTGCTATATCCCTCCTGGAAATAATTCACCAGTCATAGAAGAAATCCTTCAATGGCTTAATCTGAATTCCTCTCAAGAAACAATCTTATTAGGCAACCTTAATACTGACTGGCTAGCTTGCAGCTCCAGCAACCCCACTAACCAAATAAACCTCTACGGCTTCACCCAACTAATTCTAGAACCCACCAGAATTGATAAAAGAAACCAAAAACAAACCATTATTGATTGGACACTAGTGAATAACCATAAACACCACTACCAGACTGGTTGTTTACCAGATACACTCAGTGACCATCTGCCCACTTTTCTCTTAAGGAAACGCACAGCTAGTCAAAAATTCATTACTTATAGACAAATCAGAGATGGTCGCAACTGTACCACAGACAACCTAAATAGCATTCTAAAGCAATGTAACTGTCAGCCTTTAAAAACCCTTCACCTCGATCAGGCAGTAGACTACTTTAATAACATATTTATCTCAGTTCTAAACTCATTGCACCAGAGGGAAAGATCAAAACTAAAACTAACTATGCTCCCTGGTTAAGTAGGGACACAAGAGCCCTACTAAAAACCAGAGACAAGGCCTGGAAGAAATAAAAACAAGAAAACACCTGTCAAACTAAACAAAACTATAGCTAACGTAGGAACCTAGCTAAAAAGCATACTAAACTAAACAAACAAAACTACTTCTTTGATCTCCAAAACAAACACCCAGATAATCCCCAAAAGTTCTGGCATAGTATCAACTCCCTACTGAAACCTGGCACTATCGCTACCCCCACCCCTACCACTTCCAATGCAAACAATAATGATATAGCTTCCCAGTTTAACTGTCATTTCATAAACTCAATCCAAACTCTGTCCAACCAAATATTTAACACTAACAACTTATCAGTCACAACTGCAGGAATCCCTCCCTGCAGCACTACTAATCTTCCATCTTTCTCTCTCTCGCCTGTCCCTACATCTAAAATCAAACAACTCCTCTTCACCCTAAAACCTACTACTCTTGCAGCAGACAGAATACCTGCAAAATTCCTAAAAATCACAGCTGACTCCCTATCCTACCCAGTCTCAATCCTAATAAACAGGTCCATTCAAGAAGCCTATGTACCTCAGCTATGGAAAATACCTCATATTATACCTCTGCATAAAGGTGGAAAATCTTATGACTTTTCCAACTGTCAGCCTATAGCTATACTATCCCCCTTATCCAAGCCTTCACCCTAAAACCTACTACTCTTGCAGCAGACAGAATACCTGCAAAATTCCTAAAAATCACAGCTGACTCCCTATCCTACCCAGTCTCAATCCTAATAAACAGGTCCATTCAAGAAGCCTATGTACCTCAGCTATGGAAAATACCTCATATTATACCTCTGCATAAAGGTGGAAAATCTTATGACTTTTCCAACTGTCAGCCTATAGCTATACTATCCCCCTTATCCAAGCCCTTAGAGAAATGCATACATTTTCAAACCATGCAATATTTGAAAATAAACAATCTTCTCTCCTCCACCCAACATGGATTCCGGCCTCACCATAGTACAACTTCTGCCCTTCTCTCCTTTACCATTCAAGTTAACTATCATAGAAACAACAATAACTATGTATTCTGTGTCTTTTTGGACTTATCGAAGGCATTTGACATGGTCTCGCATCCTAAACTATTGGATGCTCTCCACTCACTATCCTTTACATCTCCTGCTATCTCCTGGTCAAAAGTTACTTATCAGACAGAAAACAATCTGTGCAATGGCTAAATCAACTATCCGTAGGGGTACCACAAGGCTCAATATTAGGCAATATTAGGCCCACTTCTCTTCTCTATTTTTACAAACAATTTATACACTGCCTCCAAACAAGCCTCACTAATACAGTACGCAGATGACTCTACACTCATCTGTGCAGCCCCATCTGTCAACACCTTGCAAGAGCAAGCCCAATAATCATTCTCTGCCATTGAAACTTGGATCACAGATATCCAACTTATCCTAAACCCCAACAAAACAAAACTTCTCTTGGTTACCCCTAACAAAACTAAAACTACTCCCACTGATTTCTCTATCTTATCTAAAAATGGAACTATCATTTCCCCATCCACCCACACAAAGCTCCTAGGGATAGAAATAGACAATAACCTATCCTTTGATCTACACATAGCTCATACTATCCAGAAAGTTCATAAAAAAATGGGAAACCTTTATAGACACAAAAACTTCCTCACAGACAAAGCAAGACTATCTCTAGCTCAAACTCACCTCTTATCAACGCTTACCTATGCTGCTCCAATCCTGACACATGTTCACATGTTAAAAAAATCACACCTGGACATGCTAGAGACATGCTATAATAAAATAGCCAAATTACCCCTTTCAGAACACATCACTGCCAAGTACTAAAACAATTACATGGCTAGAATTCCCACACCTACTATCTTACCTACAGCTCACTTATGCCTTCAACATCATAAACTACCTAGAGAAAACTCCAGCCCTAAAACAGCTACTAAACCCCTACTCTTCCAGTCGCCCTCTCCGCTCATCAAACAAACCTCTCCCCAGTATCACATCTGCAAACAACACTGCAGGCAAAGCCCTTTTCTCCCATATCATAGTTAAAAAATGGAACAACCTCCTCACTAATATATCCTCTGTAACAACAACCTCTAACTTTAAAAGACTATTAAAACCACATCTCAGGAAAAGCTGGATCTGTCCATGTATCACTTGCAAATTAGTATATCTTCTCTCTTCCTCCACAATACTCTATTATCTACACTTGTTCTTACACACTTACATATACTCACTTTCAATTAATCCACACTGGCTTGCTATCTCTTTCAGTGTACACTCACTAGAAACTGTAAACAGTCATTTAAAATAGCAAATGTAGTCACTACCATTCTATTCTGCAAAATTTTGTCTACAGATATTGTAAGATATTGTTATATCATGTAAAACCTACTTGAATTACTGTGATATATTCTTGTACATATCTACCTGTAAATATTATATTTGTGTTTCCCACTGTTTGTATTGTTTGTACTTATTCACATTGTATTGACTTGTTTTTCTTCTTGTCAGTCATGGAGCTTTTCTCCACGGGCATCCACTGAAAATGGACCTGGACCTGGTCCAGGTGGATTTTTATCCTGGTTAACAAATGTAAAATAAATAAATAATAAATAAAATACAATTAAAGCAGAAGGGCACAAGTAAAACAGTTGGAAAATCAAAGGAACAGGCTCAGGAAAGAACAGGAAAGTGCAGAGAGAAAAGGAAGGGCATAGCAAAATAAATTTAAAATGGGTGGCGAAAGCCAAACACATTCTGGCTAGGCTTATAAATGCCCTAGGGCAGATAGCCTAGTATGGACCTATGAACCTATGAAATGAAACATTTCATAGGCATACTAAGAAACAGAAAAATAAACACAGGATAGGTACTTAGGCTCAACCAAAGTGTGGGAAACTGGGCCTCGATGACAGAAAAAAAGCAGAATTACTTGAATAGTTACTGTTCTTTAGTTTGCAGAAAGGAGTGGAGTAGGGGAACACTATAACAAACAAGAGAAACATTCTAGTTTTGAGACCTAATTTGATTACTTTTACAGTAGAAAAGGCCCGGAAAGAACGTTCAGATTTAAAGGTAGGTAAAAAGGGTGCTAGGTACAGTTCATTCTAGAATTCTGTAAGAAAAAAGACAGTAATAGATTGTAGGAAAATAGATACTTCTCTTGGCCTGAGGATGTATAATTTCATTTCAAAAGAGAGGAAAGATGAAAGAGATATGAATTTGCAAAGTATTTAGTCATTTGTTTGTGGTACAGTGATTGAATTTCTTCTCAACAAAAGACTTGTTCAGTATCAAAAAATGAGAAGGGTGTGCATCCCATAGAGCATGGGCTCAAAGGGAATAAATCTTTTTGGACACATTGTGTAGGTTCCACCACAGGGAGGAGTATAGTGATGAACTGTTGTGGGGCAGCAAATGTGATTTTCTTGGTTTAGGCACAGCACTGCAAAGGTGTCCTAGAGAAGAATTGTAGAAAAACTGGACAGCCTTCAAATGGGAAGCAAGGTGTTGGATGGCTAAAATGTTTTTTGCACAGCTGATTAAAGGAGTAGTTTGATAGGGGTGTTATTAGTGGGATCCAACAGGATTACTGTTAATAGTAGCCCTTTTTAATATTATGTAAGTGACCTACCAGATAGGCTGGAAGGAAAACCATTTTTCTTTAGTAATATTACTATTATAATCTGTGACAAAACCCATGTCTGTGGCACAGAGTGATAAAGCGTTTGCTACAATGCAGAAGACTCTGGTTCATTTAGCAGCCTAGTGGATGAAGACGTGATCAATGAAAGAGCTGAATGACAAGGTGGTGCCTTTTCACCTCTCTCTGAAGGAGGAAGATTCAATGGTACATGCCTAGAGTGCCGACTCCATTTTAAAATTCAGATGGAGTAGAGCATAAACATAAAAGCTTTCCCAGGATAAGGCAGACTGAGGTAACACTATTAGTGGAACAGGGAGACATACCCTTGTGAGCACCCATTGAATGCTAGTCCCTTTGGACATAGCAGGCATGCCGAAAGGAGAAAGATAGGGTTAAAAGGCAAAGTCTTGACCATGACAATGGCAGCACCACTCCCACTGCTCACCCCTTGACCCGAGATGAACTAATGGACTGAAGGGCTGTTGCCATTATGGGAACAAACAGGCTGTTTGGGAATAAAGGAAGAAGGTTCAATGGTTACAGGGTGGGATCTAGTCTCTCAGATGCCGCAGTAAGTCAAATACACAGTTATAGTCTATGTATTTATCTGCCCGGCTGCCTGCAATGCAGCCAGTCATTACTACTGCTTATCAATATATGTTTGCCACAGAAATGGATGAAGGAAAGACTGAAAATGTGTCTTATGTATAATAATGCTCATCATGTGTGTGTTGCTGTCACCTTGTAAGTACAATTTAAATTTTAACTGGAGTATGTTAACAGAGGGCTAGAATATGGGATGTTTTTCAAGCCTTGTCCCTGACTTCTGTTTTGGCTCATTTGTTCCTCTATGGTTGACAGTTGAGGGGAACAGGAGTGATACAGTCACCTATTTGAGGACCAAAGTTTTTCCTAATTGCCTTGGAGTAGAGGAATAACGTTCTAGCTATGATCCCAGCCACCCATATTCAATTAACTGCTCAGGCATCTGAGTCATCAGGAAGGGATGGCTGTGCCCATCCAGGGTGATCAGGGTGCTCATTAGAAATGTTTCCTGAGAGAAAGCATGGACCAATGAGGGGAGTAGCCCACATACATGCTGAGTACCTACCTATGAACCTATGAAAAATGCAGGGGTGGGCCGGACAAGGAAATAAAGGTAGGTCAGAACTGCTGCCCGGGGAGAAGAAGCAATTGCCAGCACCACCCCACAGGATGTCAGTAGGATGCACACTGACCCCAGCTCAGTCAGAGCAGTCCAAAGGAAAAGATGAGGAACAAGTAGACCTAGTGATGGACAAGAGACACTAAGACAGACAGACTGACTGAATAAAGGAGGAAAATGTTTTTTTCTTTATGGCCATAACTGACTGCAGATGCTTAGTATGCATTCTTCTGCGTAGATGTAGGATTCGCAGTGGGCATAGCACAGAACCATCACTCACTTCTGTAGATGACAAAAGCCTGTAAACAAGTTTGCCAACTAGAATGAGGACATCTCTAGTCTCTACTAGGGAAATTAGTGCATTTTTCATTCCATTGGACAAGAAACATACCCCTGTCCCCAGAGAAAAGTGAGTGGACTTAGCTGTTTCACTCGTCTCCCTCCACGGCCAGCTTTAAAAGGTGAATGAACTGCTAATCAATTTTAGGTCAGCTGGGCTGTAGTCAGGGCTTTATGGAGCTTTGGAAGAAAATATGATATTTAATGTCCCACAAATAGCTGATGCATGATAAAGGACTTCTCAATTTTCTTTAAGGTTTAGTGTTGCTAGCCTTGCTGAAGTACAGATACACCATATCCATAAAGGGCCTTCCAGTCATCTCACTGGTGACCAAGTCATAAATTGGAAGACATGCTTTGTTCCAGCTGCTAGAAAGCATTTGCAGACTTCACCAAACTGTATTTATTTATTTATTTTTGCATAATTTTCCTATGATGGAATAGAGACTAACAGAACTAAACTGATATGCTATATAAAACTTTCTTCTTGGACCTAGTCTTGTACAATTAAACTACTGTCACCAGGCTGTATCCCTGTGTTACCATAGTTATTTTTAGACACCTTGCAATTTAAGCAGTGCTTATCCTAACCTAGCACTGCCTCTAATCCAGCTCTCAACACAGAATAAGTCAGTTTGTCTGAAATGTTCTCTGTAAAATTCTCATAGTTCATAGGTTGCTTCTGTAGTAGTTTCTCGATGAGTCTTCCATCTGTCCATTTTCTTTTAGGACACACATTTTATTTTATGACGTGAATATCCTGCCATCATGTTTATAAATACTGATGGGATAATTTAAACATTTTTGTCCAGTCCTCTTCAGACTGCTACTCATGCTGTTGTAATCCATGTCACCTATACATTCCTACATTTGACAGTGTGCATCTACATTTATTTATTGATTTATAGAGCGACTGATTATCCCTCAGTCCAGTGGTCATCTCTAAGGCTCTCATGTCCCTACAAATAACTTTAGTTGGTTCTTTTTCATGGATTTCTCATTGGCCATGATCTCTGCTCGTTGTCATTTCCAATCTTGTTAAATGTTTTTTTCATTTATAAGTCTGTTCCCCTCTATCTTAAGCCATACCAGCTGACTCCCCCTTCTTCCTGCACTTCTCCTTTCACTCTGAAGTCATATTTCATTCCGGTGTACATCCTCCTTGACACCTTGCGTAGATATTCCTTTGCCATCCATTCCTTTAACCCTTCCTACGTTGCTTCTTCCTGTAGTTTTTAGTACTGAGATGTCAACCTTCCTGTAGGACCTGACAGCCATTCTTGATGTCTAAGACTAATAAACCAGATATTGAGGCAAACGTCTTTGCCCATTTGTTTTTCACCCTCCAGCCATCTAATGCCTTCTTTGTTGTTAAAGGCCGTGATTGTTAACGGCCGTGCCAATACTGTTCTCTTTTCTCTTTGGGTTATTCATTTTCTGCAGGAGTCTGGTTTCCACAAACACTTTTACCATTTTTCTCTTCCCCCGTGACCAGATATAAGTTTTTTTACCTGACTTTACCACAGGCAGATTAAGATTTCTCAGGATTGCAGTTCTCCTCTTCTTGTCTGCCCATCTTGTAATCCTGCTTCTGATCCTATAATGGTTCCACACCATGCTTTGACAGCCTGTGTACTGCTGCTAGTTACATGGGATCTACTGGCTCCCTTTCCATCTTTGTGGTCAGCATGTCAGGCGAACTCTTCCTCATATTGACTCGCATCCAGGGTTTATTTTATCCCACCCACAATACACTTCTTC
This sequence comes from Protopterus annectens, assembly GCF_019279795.1. Taxonomy (NCBI): domain Eukaryota; kingdom Metazoa; phylum Chordata; order Ceratodontiformes; family Protopteridae; genus Protopterus; species Protopterus annectens. The sequence goes on along the minus strand of NC_056726.1, from coordinate 1,783,366,864 downwards.
ACCTGACACTTTGCTTTTTTTGCATATACCAGGAAGTTCAGTACCGCCATAGTCCTTTCTCTCTTCATTGCAGCCCTCATTTCTGTTGTCTGCAATGTTGAATCCACTGTCTCTAGGCACAATATATACCTAATAGTTAATTACCTTAGATTTTAACTTTGTAAAGCACTACCTTCTACTTCTCGTGTGATTTCCTTTCTTTTCTCTTTTCTCTTTCCTACCATTTGTGCATTTTCTGCAATAGTTTCACCCTTTTTTAGTTTAAAGGGGTTTGTGTGTTAGTTAAGGTCTCATTTTCAGTACATATTTTCTTTGTAGACTTAAGGAAGGATCATCCCTGATACGGAGCCTGCAATCTTGTCATATATTCCCATGTGCCCTGTCACTCAGTACCCCTCCATTATTTACCAAATCAGAAGCATTTCACTGAATGTAGGTATTATTTTCCTCTTGACTTGGACAAAAATGGCACTGACAGCATCTAATATACAGTGGATATAAAAGTGCACATACCCCTGTTAAAATGACAGGTTTTTGTGATATAAAAAAATTAGACCATAATAAATAATTTCAAAACTTTTCCCACCTTTAATGTGACCTATAACCTGTGCAATTAAATTGAAAAACAAACAAATCTGTTAGGAGAAAAATATAAAAAATAAAAAACATACAATAAGCTGGTTGCATAAGTGTGCACACCCTTAAACTAATACTTTGTTGAAACACCTTTTGATTTAATTACAGAATTCAGTCTTCTTGGGTAGGAGTCTATCAGCATGGCACATCTTGACTTGACAATATTTGCCCACTCTTCCTTGCAAAAGCTCTCCAAACCCTCTTCAGGTCACCCCACAGATTTTCTATTGGATTTAGGTCTAGGCCTTGGCTGGGCCATTCCAAAACTTTAATTTTCTTCTGGTGAAGCCATTCTTTTGTTGATTTGGATGTATGCTTGGGGTCTTTGTTGTGTTGAAAGGTGAAATTCCTTTTCCTCTTCAGCTTTCTAGCAGACACCTGAAGGTTTTGGGCCAAAAGTGACTGGTATTTGGAACTCTTCATAATTCCCTTCACCTTGACTAAAGCCCCAGTTCCAGCTGAAGAAAAGCAACCCCAAAGCATGATACTGCCACCACCATGCTTCATCATGGGGATGGTGTTTTTTTGGTGATGTGAAGTGTTGTTTTTGTGCCAAACGTACCTTTTGGAATTGTGGTCAAAAAGTTCAACCTTGGTCTCAGCAGACCATAACACATTTTCCGATATGCTTTTGGGAGACTTGATGTATTGTTTTGCAAATTTTAGCTGGGCCTGGATGTTTTTCTGTGTAAGAAAAGGCTTCTGTCTTGCAACCCTATCCCACAGGCCAGACATATGGAGAATATAGGAGATTGTTGTCGCATGTAGTACACAATCAGTACTTGCCGGAAATTCCTGCAGCTCCTTCAGTGTTACTGTACGTCTCTTGGCAGCCTCCCTGACCAGTTTTTGTCTTGTCTTTTCATCAATTTTGGAGGGACGTCCAGTTCTTTGTAACATCACTGTTGTCCCATATTTTCCCCATTTTTGGATGACTGTCTTCACTGTGTTCCATGGTATATCCAATGCTGTGGAAATTTTTTTGTACCCTTCTCCTGACTGATACCTTTCAACGATGAGATCCCTTTGAGGCTTTGTAAGCTCTCTGCGAACCATGGGTTTAGCTGTAGCAGGCAACTGAGTAAATGTCAGGAAAACCCTACTAGGACAGCTGAACTTTATTTGGGGCTAATCAGAGTCTCTTTGATGTCAGGTGTGTACCCAAGAAGACTGAATGTTGTAATTAAATCAAAAGTTGCTTCAACAAAGCATTAGTTTAAGGATGTGCACACTTATGCAACCAGCTTATTGTACATTTTTTATTTTTTATATTTTACCCCTAATAGTTTTTGTTTGATTTTCAATTGAATTGTACAGGTTATAGGTCACATTAAAGGTGGGAAAAGTTTTGAAATGATTTATTGTGGTCTAATTTTTTATATCACAAAAATCTAGCATTTTAACAGGGGTGTGTACACTTTTTATATCCACTGTATACTGCAAGGACCACCCCACCTTCCTGACAGCTTCATTGCCAGTTGATTTTACCTACGCCACATCCATTTATTGTTTTACTTGTCCCCCAAATTTTTTTTTAGTTTTTAACTTGAGATACAGAGTGGACTTGGTAGCATTTTTTAAATATTTCCCTAATATAATTACAACAGAAAAAGTTTAGGATGTTTTCCAAAATTAGGAGAATGTTCAAGAAGAAGGAACTATGAGATGAAGCTTAAGGAGGGGGCAGATTTAACTACTCAAATAAAGTATATTGTCATATTGTAGGCTACAAATGGATGAGACTCTATCCTGACACAGCCAGCTGAAAAAGAAAAAATAAATAAATGTAATTAATAAAAATTCATGGAAAGAACAGCATTAAATGTTAGTATCTGGAACGGAGGGTAAATCTGAAATGAAGCGTCTATGCTGTAGCACACGGCAGGGAAATTATTTGAAAATTTGCTTTCTCATAGATCATGTCTCCTGAGAGTTTCTGTTTGGAGATCATGTTGAACTGATCTTTATGCCTTGTGATGTCTGCAGACATTGCATAAGTCTAATATGTTCTGCCCTCTGCACCCATATGCAGTCTGGCTTTCCCAAAAACTGTCAGCGGCACAATAGTTTCTGAAATTGTATTACTTCCCTGCTGAATGGTAAAGCACTTCAAAAGGCCACTAAACATTTTTTTCTAGAAGAATTAGTACCATATGTTCTAAGTTTATTTTGTTATTTTGCCAGCTTAAATTAAAATTAGTCCTCGGATGTCATATGGCATTGTAGTAGTGCAGCTAATTAAAGATTAATTAAAAAAGATTAGTCGTCCTAAATCAGTATACAAGAGACTGTATACAGGGCAATCAGAACATGATTAGTCATCAGACTGGCAGCATACTTACAACAAAATTCAATGCAAAGCTAACTAACCGCTGCAGGCAGCTAGTTCTTTATTTGCTGCTTTTGCTTAATGCTTTCTTAAATATCGGTTACTATGAGAACCACCAGCTTACATAACCTGTAGCATTTCAACTCTTCTTGATATAAAAGACTACTGTAACTGCTGTAGCACTCTGAAAACATTAATGTTTTAATTCATGAAGTATTATCAATGCAATTCGCATATGTATCTTGGATGATTACATTATAAAAGCTATAAACACATTTTTTTATCGTAGCTGCTCAAGCCCTTTAAGACATTATCATGCTGTTGTGCATGCCATGCTTCGAAGGTGGCCTAGACCACTATTTATATTGTCAAGTTCTATAGTGCAGTTCAGCTCATATGTTCTCTGTTCAGTATATCATTCTGGGAAATGAGCCAGCTGCTCTTAGAAATTATATTTTAACTGAAGCATCCAGAGTCTGTAACAGGTCAGCACAGGAAGTGATGACATGAAGATCATTACTGACCTGTAGTTTTCTCCCACCCAGTGGAAGAAGAATAAACATTGTAGAAGCTGAGGCTTATGAGTGAGCTCTTTAAACAGCAAGTCTGTTTTTGTCATAAAAATAATTCATATGTAGGAGAAGTAAAAGTGAATCTGTGCATCTGAAATTACTACCTTAACCAAAGCACAGAGGTGGCAACTGTAAAGCACTAACAGTTAAAAACTGGTAAAAAAAATGACAAATATAATCAAATGGAAAGAACTTAGCCGTGGTCTTAAGCACATTTTCTAAAATTTAAAAGAATATATTTTAGGATGTTAAGAGAACTCCATATTTACTGTAAATCTGTTTCTAGAAGTCAAAATGTTATTGATTGATTGATGGATATACCTTGACGATATATGCTGTACAAGTAGAATTCTGAATCTTTTTTAACCACCGAGACTTGAAAGTATAGCTTATAATGTTGCAGCTTTGTCTTCCTTTGTTGCATGGAATTGCTTTCTTTTATCCATTTTAATTGGAAGTATTTTGGAATTTTACTTGCACATTAAAATGTTATGTTATTTGTTTTTTGTGCTGTATTGAGACATTTGTGAAGAGGTGGCATTTTGATTGCCTTGGAATTTTACTAGCCATGTAGTGTGTACTGCAAAAAAGAGAGGCTGGCTAGTGAGACATTTCTCAACATATTATCAGATTACTTATAGTGACAACCACTTGATGTTGCACTATCTCTCAACTGTCCCTGATTTTCAGGGACATCCCTCATTTTGATTCAAATTTTAGCTCTGTCCCTCTTAATCCCTCCTAAAACTGGTGACTTTTGGAAGAAAAGTCGTGAGATACACTTCATAAATAATGACAATAATTAGACTAATAAACTTTTGTTTGACTTCAGGAAAATGTATATTGTCCCGATCCCCTTTAATAAAAATACCCCACAACAAATAGCATTTGACGCCTTTTATTAAAACTCTCTTAAACATAAATTAATTGAACTACATTCTTACTTTATTAACTATAACATCCATGTAGTAGCAAAAACAGGAATGTAGGCAAGAAGGCTTGAGGCATGCACACAGTAGTTCATAGGTTCATAGGTTCATACTAGGCTATCTGCCCTAGGGCATTTATAAGCCTAGCCAGAATGTGTTTGGCTTTCGCCACCCATTTTAAATTTATTTTGCTATGCCCTTTTTCGAGGTTAGTATACTGTGCCTCTGTCTAGCAGTGACACAGAAGTGATACCCGGGGTAAACCTACGATCTCCCATCCACTCATCTAGATTCCTCTTGAAGAGAGTCAATGAGGGACTCTGCCTAACCTGGACTGGGATTTTATTCCAGAGTGAAGGGAGCCTCTGGGTTATGAATCTGTCCCTCCAGCATGTCCTATTTATTTCAGTGCTGAGGTTCAAGTCTCTCGAGCACGTAGCTCGATGGGATTTGGATTTTCTGAGGTGCAGCATGTCCATTAATTCCGGGTTGGACATGGCTTTATATGTCAGGCACAGATCGCCTCTGAACAGGCGGTATGCCACTGAGTAGAGCTGGAGTTTCTTTAACCGTGCAGCATATGGCATCTGTGTGAGCCCTTTGATCCTCTTGGTGAGGTACTTTTGGGGTCTTTCCAGTTACTGCAGGTGTCTGGTAAGGTACATCCCAAAAGGAGCATTGTACTCAATTATGGGCCTGATGAGGGATGAGTAAAGATGCACAATGACCTCCCCTGATCTAGATGTGAATCCCTTCATGATTAGGTGGGCTATATAAAATGTTTTTCTAACCACTTTGGCCACGTGGTTGTCAAATGAGAGATTGCTATCAACTTGGGTCCCCAGGTCCCTAATTACTTCTTCTGTACTTAATGGATTACCACCTATGTGGTAATTTGTGGGCACTTTGTTTTTGCCAAAGGGGATGACTATACACTTTTTCGCATTTAGCTTGAGGCCATGGCTCTGGCACCAGTTGTCTGTTTCTGTGAGGCCCTTTTGGAGGATGCTTGTGTCAGCTGGAGAGTCGATTATGGTGCCCAGTTTGCAGTCATCTGCGAACTTGGTCAGCCACAGTCCTTCCGTGTTGGCCTGTACCTCCAAGAAATATATACCGAACAAGAGAGGTCCCAGGACTGAGCCTTGTGGGACACCACTTGTAACTGGTTTGGAGTCTGAAATGGCTCCAGCAATTCTAACCATGTGGGTTCTGTCCCTGAGCCAATTTGCAATCCATCTAGTGACATAGGGGTTTATATTTAAGCTGGTGAGCTTATCTATAATGCCCGAGTGTGGTATTGTATTGAAGGCTTTTGCGAGGTCCAGGTAGGCTGTGTGGACCACCTTCCCCTCGTCAATGGCCTTGGTGACTGTTTCAAAGAAATCAACCAGGTTTAAGAGGCAGGATCTGCCCTTAACAAAGCCAAACTGGGTAAGATCCAGTGTCTGTAGGTCCCCAATATCTTTATTTATGAGGTCCATGATGATCCTTTTCATAGCTTTGCAGACCAAGCTAGTCAGGCTTATGGGGCGATAGTTTCCAGGATCCGTTGAGGCACCACCTTTATGGAGAGGGACCACTGTTGCTGTACGACACTCTTTGGGCACATATCCTGTAGTAAGGCTGAGATTGAACAGTAGTTTTATGTTTGGGTTTAGCTCTTCTTGGAGTTCATGTAGGACGCAGCCCGGGACACCGTCTGGTCCCATTGATGCTGTGTTTTTTGCTTTGGAGAGGGCGGCTCTTACCTGAGCATCTGAGATGTCAGGGGGGCAGCACTCTGCTGGGATAGATATTTGCCCTTTTGGTGGGGAGGGGGGGGGGGTTTGCGCTGAACCTGTCGGCTAAGATGTTGGCAATGTCTGTGGGTTCAGTGTATTTTTTGTCATTTTGGACTAATTCTGAGCATATCTGGGAATTACACCCAGGTTCCTAACATAACTAAAGAAAGCCTTGTGATTATCCTTAGTGTCCTGTGCAATTTTTCTCTCGAAGCTGGCCTTAGACAATTTTATGAGTGCCCGTAGTTTTTTGCTAATACTGATCAGTGATGCCTTCCCTTTTTGGGATTTTGCTCTATCATTTAGTAGCTTCCTCCTTCTATTGTATAGTTTGTTTATGGCTGGGGTCCACCAGACAGGACGTCTGCCTTTGGAGGATTGGGTCTTGGTTTTATTTGGGATCGCATGATCCATGAATTCCTGAAGGTGTTCATAGAATGCGTTTATAAAGGATTTTGCGGTCTGGGCCGTATTTTCCACAGGCCTGGGGGCTTTGAAGGATTCCACCTCGGTTTTGAGGAGTGTGAAATTTGCTTTTAAGAAGTTTTTCACTGTGGTTTTCTGGGCTGGGGGTGGGGTCGGGATGTGGACATCCAGTGAAATTAATTTATGGTCTGATCTTACCAATGAGGGATATACTTCTGGTGTGGAGCATAGAGTCCCCATGTTGGTAATGATCAGGTCTAGTATGTTGTCCCCTCTTGTGGGAGTGGTGACTAGTTGTTCCATAGCATTTGAGTTTATAATTTCCAGGAATCTTTGGGCTAAGGTGCTGGGGCTTGAGTAGTGCTTCCAGTCAATGTTTGGGTAGTTGAAGTCTCCCAATATAATGGTGTTCGGAGAGATCTTCATGTTCTCCAATGTTTTCAGGAAAGCCGAATGGGATTCCTGACTTTGAGAGGGTGGTCTGTAGGATGCTATAAACTGAAAAGCAGTCTTGCCCACTGTTAGTTGCACATGGATGGTCTCCAATACTTCATGCAGTGCCACTAACCTGGAGGTGTGGATATCCTTGATAAATATGGAAACTCCCCCTCCTTTTGTGGTTTGGTTTTGGGGCCGAAAAGCATGATATGAGGTACAGCCTGGTAGTGCTGGGGTGCTCTTTGGAGCCTTGAACCAGGTTTCTGTCACTGCACAGATATTGATGTTCTCCATACTGAGGAGAGCTTCGAGTGCGTGCATCTTGAGGTTAAGACTTCTGGCGTTTAGCAGCATTACCCTTAGTTTCTTGTTCCTTGTGCTGTCTATGGGGGTGGGTTTGACTTTTGAGCCTTGCCTAAAAAAGGCATTATGGGGGTGGCAAGAGCCTTTGCCAATATCCAAAAGCCCAGTGGTGACAGGTGCAAGCCGTCCCTAGCGAAGCAACGTGGCTTGTCGAGCATGTCATCCCAGGCTGACAGACACTGGATCCCCTTTGAATGACACCAAAATTTTAGCCAATTGTTAAAATCGATCATTTTGTCTTTGTACTGTGGCATCATTCTAGGTGAGGGTAAGATGCTGCTCAAGGTCAGGGTCATACCAGCCTGGGCTACATGATCAGAGAGCTCCTCTATGTCTCTTTTCATGTAGTCCAGGGAGGTACATCTAAGGTCATTCACACCAGCATGTACAATGACTGAGTCATATTTGTATTTGCTTTGGAGTGACCTGAGTGCTTGCGTTATGTGTCGGATCCTAGCACCCGACAGGCAGCTCACTGTGACCTTCTCTTTATTCAGCCTGGTGAGCGGACGTCAGTGTGTCTGACAATAGAGTCACCTATAACAAGAGTATCAGGTGTGTTATTCAGCCTTAAGGGCTGTGGCTGCTTGGCACACTGACTTTGTGGGTTATGTGTTGTGTGTGTTTTGTTTTGAGGTAGCGTTTGCTTGGATGTCTGCTTTGGAGGTCTCTGTTGCTTAGGTAGATTTTTATTTAGAGCCTCCGAGTATGTTTTTGTGTATTTATGTGTTTGGTTCGCTGATGTGGTGGGACTATGTGATACTGGAATTATGTTGTGTGAGGTTACCTTCTCCTCCTGACTGGTTACACCAGTTTTGAGATGAGAGAGCTCAGCCTCCAGTTTGGCTAAATAGTTGCATCTCTCACATATATTTGAACCTGTTTGGAGGAGGAGAGGGTTGTCCGTGTACATGAGACTAGAAAAACTGTAATTAATATGGCAACTTCGTATCAGGGACTGCTACCCGCCAGGTCTGAATGAAGTTTATTCCATATCTTGCATCCTTAAACTAAAGCGTTTAACAAGGTGAATATATACCTTATTCACTTCAGCCTGCAAGAAAGGTTTCACATTTTTGCTTAAACAGGGTATGTTAAATATTTATCTAAATAGTCAAATATTTATTTATTTGCTTAGTTATGTATATACATGGTTTTTCACATTCACTTAGTTGTTTTCTATACATAAATGTATCTGCATTTAGAGTTTTTTATGTGAATGTGTACACTCTTACTCCACCTTTTATTATATTCACCGGACGTCCTTTACAGGATTGATTTCTTTGCTCCAGTCTTTATAGCTTTTCAGCTTGATGATTTTAAATTCAGACAACATGGGACTAATATAAGTGTTTTATTATATTTTTCATCCTATTTTTTAGAACTTTCATTATTAACTACTACTGAAAGCTATTTAAGATCTTAATACTCCTAGAGAGGAGTTGTGGTATTGTATGAAGAAGTCGGGAGTGGCAGAGAAGTATGTAAGAGTGGTACAGGATATGTACAAGGGTAGTGTGACAGTGCTGAGGACTGTGGTGGGAGTGACAGATACGTTTAAGGTGGAGGTGGGATTGCATCAAGGATCAGCTCTGAGCCCTTTCTTATTTGCAGTGGTGATGGACAGGTTGACAGATGAGATTAGACAGGAGGCCCTGTGGACTATGATGTTTGCAGATGACATTGTGATATGTAGTGAGAGTAGGGACCAGGTTGAGGAGACCCTGGAGAGATGGAGATATGCTTTAGAGAGGAGAGGAATGAAGGTCAGCAGGGCTAAAACAGAATATATGTGTGTAAATGAGAGGGAGGGTAGAGGAATAGTGAGGATGCATGGCGTAGAGTTGGTAAAGGTGGATGAGTTTAAGTACTTGGGATCAACAGTTCAGAGTAATGGTGAGTGTGAAAGAGAGGTGAAGAAGAGAGTACAGGCAGGGTGAAATGGGTGGAGAAGAGTGTCAGGAGTGATTTGTGACAGACGGGTACCAATAAGAGTGAAAGGGAAGGTCTACAAGAGGGTAGTGAGACCAGCTATGTTATATGGGTTTGAGACGGTAGCATTGTCGAAAAGGCAGGAGTCAGAGCTGGATGTGGCAGAGTTAAAGATGTTAAGATTTGCACTGGGTGTGACTAGGATGGACAGGATTAGGAATCAGTATGTTAGATGGTCAGCTCAGGTTGGACAGTTTGGAGACAAAGCAAAAGAGGCGAGATTGCGTTGGTTTGGACATGTGCTGAGAAGGGATGCTGGGTATATTGGAAAAAGGATGCTAAGGATGGAGCTGCCAGGTCAGAGGAAAAGAGGAAGGCCTAAGATGAGGTTTATGGATGTGGTGAGAGAGGACATGCAGGTGGTTGGTGTGAAAGAGCATGATGCAGAGGACAGGAAGAAATGGAAACAGATGATCCGCTGTGGCGACCCCTAACAGGAACAGCCGAAAGAAGATGATGATGAATACTTTTTCACACAGTGGTAAAGTATTTTATTTTATACTGTTTTCAATTTTACACTTCATTCTTGACTTCTCACTTTTTACTATTATCTTAACTATTGGTTTTAATGTCAGCATGGTTTTTAAATATTTCTGTATACACTTTTAAAAAGCCTTTTAAGAGTGTTTTCGAACTGATGAGCTATCTTTATATTTACACATATACAAATATATTTACTGCACACATATTTGTTTTACAAGAAGCCAGATTTTTAAAGAAGCATACAATGGGTTAATTGTTATTTCCTGCTTACCTTGGGGGCGGGCTTGTCTTTTGCTTGGAGGAGTTGATGTGGTTTGAATTTGTATTTACTGTTTGAAGCATTCTTGTTGCAACTGTCTGATGAAGTCTCACTAAGGGGTGAGACGAAAAGCTCTTTATGGTTACTGGTTTTTATTGTTTTTATCGTTTGTTTGAAGTAAAGTCTGAAGAATAAACTTTGGAAACTACTACTGTGTGTGTGTGCCTCAAGCCTTCTTGCCTGCATTCCTGTTTTTGCAGTTACCTGTTTTGGTATTCCAAGTTTGTCTAGTGTGTCGGCTGGCATGGAGGGGACACTAGAGGCTACAGTACTGAACTCACAGGAGGGGAGTACGAACCTTCTAATGTACTGGTGGGCAAACTACTAGAACAAATGGATTGTTTAACAGCTAAAGTGGAATCACTGGTTACTACCACATCATCCTCCCGAAGATCTGGCATAGACACTAACCTTGATGATCCCGGGTTCAACATTGTGGATGGGTGTGCAAATGGTAATGATGAACCATTACTTGATGTAAACATACATGCTACTTCAACAGAACCGGTTGGTGAAAATACAGTGGTTGAACAAGCAGCAAACCCAGTAGAGACGGAACCCTTGGGCTTATTAGGGCTTCCAACTCTGGGGTTACAGGTTGGCTACAGGAGTGGCCAACATTGTTTGAACCGATGAGTAGTATTCGGAGGGGAGACCTGGCTGAAGGGATACAGAACTCTACCGTGGATATCACCACTGACTTGAAGAACTTGGATGGAATGTTGGTGAAGTATAAAAAATTACAGTTAGAAATTTCATATTTTAAAGAATGTACTAGTGAAGGTATTGTCCCTAAAGGACTGAGGTCCTGGCAATACCCGAATGGCCTCATTCAAGGTTCACAATTCCATGAGGAGTTGTTGAAATTGTTTAATAGACACGGTTTGGAATTATTGGACTTGATGAGTAGACACTATAGAATCATGACTGAAGCCCTTTTAAAAGAGGTGACTGCATTAGATGAAAAAATAAGAAGGAATGCTGATTTTTCGAGGTACAAATTTGAATGTGACAGATGCCTAACTAGTACCGACCAACATATTACCAAACTAAAAGTCACTAAAATAAAGAAACTGAACAGGGACAGGTAAGCATATGCATCTGGCTCTGATTATCCTAACCCCCCATCATCACAAACTGGTCAGACCCTTGGCCAAAGTTTTGGATCAACGAACAGTACCGGTTATCAAGCCGGGGTCAACCCTGGGTTAGATGGCAACAGTGGCCAGGGTCTGCCCTTACGTGAACAGGCCGTAGGCACCTCAAGGGAAACTACATGAGGCCGGAATGAAAATGGTAACCAATATAGGATTAATAATAACAACTTAGGAAACCAGCAGAATTTTCGGTCACAAGCCTTGGGGTACAGCCTGAGGCAGGGTCTTCCCAGGGTGAACTACAGGAACTTGAACAGGTATTAGTATTGGATCCACAACAACCCAGTGTGGAGAACAACTTTGAACTGGTATACAATAGCCAAGGTGACTTTAAAATTTTCAATTTTTCTACACTGAAAGTGAGCATTGAGTTAGTGGATTTATTAGCTAAAGGATTAACCTTTGTTTCATCTCACAAAGTCTCCTTTGCTGAAACTATAATTGACTTAAAATTATTCACAAGGAAGTTTAACTTTAGTTACTTGTTTGGGGCTAGACATCAACCTCAGAATCCATTCTATGTACATAGTACCTATTGCCCCCCACTACACCCAACATTAACAATGTTTGAACATGTTTGTGAAGTGGACTTATTCAATTGTATTTGTGTACAAAATCAAAGTAAAGGGAAGGGTCACAACGTTACTAAGGAAGAAGAACTAGCACTTAATTTGGTTCAACAGGCACGGGTGAGGGTGATGCAACCTGATAAGGGTGGAGGACTGGTTATAATGAATAATGATGAATATGTCAATAGAATGGAAAGGATAGTAATGACTGAAGCATACACGGAGGTGTCCCGTAACGAATTAAATATCGCCTACAGGAGAATTTGTGCTAACTTAGAAGAACTGTTTACTGAGGCAAGGATTGACATGGATATATACATTTTTTTATGTATGCCAGCACCTAGAATTCCAACTTTGTTTGGCATCCCGAAGATCCACAAGAGTGTCTCGGATCCAACAATGAGACCTCTTGTGGATTCCAGGAACAGCATCACTTACCCATTAGCCAAATATATTGACCATTTTTTGCAGAAATATGTAAAATTACAAAAACAGATCATATTGACCATTTTTTGCAGAAATATGTAAAATTACAAAAACAGATCTGCAAGGACTCATGATTCTTTTTAGGGAGTATACAGGATTTACAGTTTATTGAGGGCTTCAATTTCCTAACTATAGACATTAAAGATTTGTACATGTCCATCCCACACGTTGAGAGTGTAGAACAGCTCAGCCTGTTACTGCTAGAACTAAGGCCCCTAGAAGTTTAATTTCTCTGCTCACTGAACTCTTGGACATAGTGTTGTCTAATAATTCTATTACCTTCAACAACAGGTTCTTTGTCCAGTCCATCGGCATAGCAATGGGCTCCCCGTGTGGAGCCAGCTTCACCAATCTAGTGTTGGCTTCTTGGGAAAGGGAGTTTATTTTAAATGTACCTGAAATTAGAAGCCAAATACACTTTTATACTAGATACCTGGACAATATATTTATGTTGTTTAGGGGTGATGAGGTGGAAGCTAACAATCTAGTGACATACCTCAATAATACCACTGGCTTTTTCAGTTCACACATATTTTCTACATGGAAAGAATAGCTTACCTGGATGTTGACTTAAAAAAGGACCTAATTAATGGTTGCTATACAGCTCGTATTTTTAGGAAAGATACTTACTCAAACGCTTTTTTACATTTTGACAGTTGTCATCCACTATTCCAAAAGCGTTCAGTGGTAAAAGGCCAACTGGTATGAGCAGCGCGGATGGTTTTCACACAAGAAGAGTTTTTGCTAGAATGTAATCAACTTCAGGACATGTTTATCAAGAGGGGATACCCTCTACCTATGGTTAGGGAACTGGTAAAAGAAGTACAAAACAAGAGGCATAGGGGCATGTACCAACCTATCCTGGGGGTTAAAATTAATGAGGAAAAAATGGAAATCAACCAAGTTCGGATGGTTCATGATGATGCTCCTTTAGTAGGGTCCACTTTTATTACTACTTTTAGTAGGAATAGTTATGATATCAAAGACATCATTAATAAGAACTGGGATTTAATTGTCCTTGACCACAATTTACATAATAAATTGAAGGACCCCCCCCCCCCTAGAGTAATTTTTAGATGTGACAGGAATTTAAAAAGCTTATTACAGACTAGGAAAGTGATCCGTGGTGGTGGTGCTGCAGTAGCGTTGTCATCTCACAGTAAGATGCTGTCCGGTTCGATTCTCAGCTAGAGCGTCTTCTGCATGGAGACATGCGTGAATGGGCGTACCTTCGTTGAAGGTTGTATGTCATGGCTGGTAACTCAGCACGTAAAAATCAACTACCAATCATTAGTGGACCGGAGTTCCGCTGTGGCGACCCCTAACCGGGAAAAGCCGAAAGACACAACATTACAGACTAGGAATGAAGACAGTTTAGGAAGCAAGAGGAAAGGGATGATAAAGTGTAGCATGTGCCCCCAATGCCCCTTTATGGAGATTGGGGTCAACTTCTCGATCAGAGGAGTGCCCTATGCGTCAAAAGGAAAATTTGACTGTAATACTAAAAGTATAGTCTATTTGACCCAATGTCAAGCCTGCCCAGCTTTTTATATTGGGAAGTCGGACAGGAAACTAAAAGAAAGGGTTTACGAACACCTTTACAGCATTAGAACATCAAAGCAGGAAAATGCACTGGCTAGACATGCGAGTGCTTTCCCATTACACTCTTTTAAATTTAGAGTGATTGACCAGGTTACGAGTGATGGAAGGGGTAGCCCTAGTTCATTATTCCTAGAAAAACTGGAATTAATATGGCAACTTCGTACCAGGGCCTGCTACCCGCCAGGACTGAATGACACAATACTTTCTCACACTCCTCACCAAACTCCAACATCTGTATAACCATTTTAACTCCAGGCTCACCATAAGTGGGGATATCCACCCCAACCCAGGCCCAAATCCATCCTGTCCAACTCAAACTGCTCCAACACAAATGTCAGAACATAACACTCCCACTTGCTTCGTCCCTGGGCAAATCAACAACAGCAACAAAACCAACCATCTTTTAATGCTAAATATTAATATTAGAAGTATCAAAAATAAAATACCTGAACTCCAGGCCACAATAGCACACTACTCCCCAGACATAGTTGCTTTAACAGAAATCTGGCTAAATAAAAACATAGCTAACTCAGAAGTTCTCCCTACCGGCTACACTATCATTAGACAAGACAGACCACTTCGTAAAGGGGGTGGACCTGCCTTACTGTACAAGTCAAACTTAACTGTCTGTCAATTACCAAACTCCTACCCCTCCCCCAATAATTGGGACATACTTATCTCACAACTTCAACTTCACCCTAAAAAGGTCATCACCACAATTGTGATCTATATTCCACCTGGTAATACACCTGCTAGCCTTGAAGACTTCTTATCCTGGTGTTCTTCCACATACTCACAAGAAACCCTTATTCTGGGGGACTTCAACCTAGATTGGTTCACCTGTATATCAGTACCACCAAGTAATCTAATAAATCTCCATGGCTACCAGCAGCTAGTCCAAATTCCAACTAGATGTGATAAAAAATCTAAAAGGGAATCCATCCTTGACTGGGTCCTAACTAACAACCCCACATTGTACCCTCACACAGGCAGTCTCCCAGACACCTTAAGTGACCACAACATAATATATTTTGTACGTAGTAGAACAAGCATATGCAAAACCACTAAATATATATATCCACTAGAAACACAAAAAAAATCTCTCCTGAGGTCCTCAACACTTTACTCTGTAACTGTGACTGGACCCCCCTAAAATCCTCCCACTTGACCAGGCTGTAGCATATTTCAACAAAACATTTCTACAACACCTAGACACTGTCGCTCCATTGCACAAAATCAAGGTTAGAACCTCTACAAACCCCTGGCTCAGTAAAGAAACCAAACAAATCCTCAAATCCAGAGACACTGCCTGGCTTTACTATCAAAAAAACAAAGAAACACAAAGCCTAACTAAGTACCAAGAACTGCGCAACCGTGCAAAAAAATGCATTAGGCTGGACAAAAAATCCTACTACACAACATTACAAACTAAATACCAACACAACCCACAACAATTTTGGAAAAATGTAAACCAGCTACTAAAATCCACCCAAAAGGCTACCCCCAAACCAACCACCCCTGACACTAAAGTTCCCTTCGAAACACAATTCAACTCCCACTTTGTGAACTCAATTCTATCCTTAGTATCACAGGACAGTTCCTTCCTCACTATCCCCCCCAACACAAATAACTCTAATACAAGCTTTACCCTCAAAACAGTTTCCACCACTTCAATCAAAAGCATGCTCTCCAAACTAAAAACCTCATCAACAGCAGCCGACCTACTCCCCAGCTATTTCTTGAAACTCACAGCAGATGCTATTACTATCCCAGGTCTCCACTCTCATAAACAGATCAATTGTTGAAAACTATGTGCCAAAACTCTGGAAAATATCCTATGTTACACCCATACATAAAGGCGGGACCTCCACTGAACTTAATAACTACAGACCCATTGCTTTACTCTCCCCCCTGGTCAAAATCCTAGAAAAATGCATTCATACCCAAATGCTAAACTATATCCTAGACAGCAACATCCTGTCACCTACTCAGCCTGGTTTCAGACCTGCCCATAGTACCACTACAGCCCTCCTCTGCTTCAAAGACACAGTAAACCATCTGAAAAATGAAGGCCTACAAGTGTCAACTCTTTTTTTGGATATGTCCAAAGCATTTGACACAGTCTCACACCAAATCCTGCTAAACAAACTAAACCAATATCATCTATCAGATTCCACTCTTACCTGGTTCCAAAGCTACTTAACTGACAGGAGCCAAGCTGTGAAATGGGAAAATGTTCTCTCTCCTCAGCTGCCCATAACTGTAGGAGTCCCACAGGGTTCTATCTTAGGACCACTACTATTCAGTCTTCACAAATGACCTCCATACCTCCACACAGCATGCATCTATAATTAAGTATGCAGATGACACTACCTTAATCTGTGCTGCACAAAACATTCCCACCCTCCTGCAAACAACTCAACTAGCATTCTCTGACATTGAAAACTACCTTACCAAAGCCCAACTTATCCTCAATCCAAAGAAAACTCAGCTTATGATTATAACCAGTTCTAACAAAAACACTAACAGTCAATTCACTATCTACTCCACTAATGCTACTCCAATTGCTCCAGTGGCACAGGCTAAGCTATTGGGAATAACCATAAACTCCCACCTAAAATTTGATAGTCATCTCAACTTAACTATTAAAAAAGTACATGCCAAACTGGGGTCACTCTACCGTATCAAACCGTTTCATACCAACAACACAAGATCAGCCATTGTTCGATCCCAACTTCTATCCACCCTACTCTATGCATCTCCCATTCTGACTAATCTCAACAAAACTGAACTAAGCAAAATGGAAGCCTGCTATAACAGAATTGCCCGCTTTGCTGCAAATTGCTCATATAGAACTCATCACTGTACTGCTTTGAGACAGCTCCACTGGCTTGAACTGCCTAACCTCCTAACCTACAATCAGCTCTGCCTCTGTCATTCTGTTACCTCCCCAATAAGTGTCCTGCCCTCAAAAACCTAATACAACATCACTCAGCCAAAAGGCCTCTTAGATCATCAAGCAAACTACTACTAGAAGTCACCAACAGCTACAATAGCTTTGGAGATGCACTATATAGTAGTTCAGTGGCTATAAAATGGAACTCTGTCCCTACAAGCATTCAAAACACATCATCCAAAGCCTCCTTTAAAGACCTCATCAGGCAACATCTCAAGGAAAGTTGGCAGTGCCATGATTGCTCCCCAGGCTAGTGAAAGCGGATAACACATACATACAAAATCTAGAGCACTTGATAATAGTTTTCAATCTTACTCACAAACACTGGCTAATCTACAATGTATGTACTGTACCTGTGTACTATGTATGTATTCTACCTATGTTCCAAATTTCAGCTGTACACCACAAATCTATTAATTACCTTTATTTTAAAAATTAATATTTTTTTGTTTGTTCTCTCCACTGTAACTGTTTATGTGCCGCATACCACTGTAAAAACATGTCTCCTGTAATTTGTGTGTATACTGATCATGTCTAAATAACTAAATGTGTCTGTAATTTTTCTTTGTGGAGCTTTTCTCCCCGGGCCTCTGCTGAAAAAGGGCCTTTTCGGCTCAGTCAGACACCCCCAGTTAACAAATGTAAAATAAAAATAAATAAATAAAATAAAGTTTATTCCATATCTTGCATTCTTAAACTAAAGAGTTTAATAAGGTGAATATATACCTTATTCACTTCAGCCTGCAAGAAAGGTTTTACATTTTTGCTTAAACAGGGTATGTTAAATATTTATCTAAATAGTCAAATATTTATTTATTTGCTTAGTTATGTATATACATGTTTATACATGGTTTTTCACATACTCTTAGTTGTTTTCTATACATGAATGTATCTGCATTTAGAGTTTTTTATGTGAATGTGTACACTCTTACTCCACCTTTTATCATATTCACTGGACGTCCTTTACAGGATTGTTTTCTTTGCTCCAGTCTTTATAGCTTTTCAGCTTGATGGTTTTAAATTCAGACAACATGGGGCTAATATAAGTGTTTTATTATATTTTTCATCCTACTTTTTAGAACTTTCATTATTAACTACTACTGAAAGTTATTTAAGATCTTAATACTTTTTCACAGTGATAAAGTATTTTATTTTATACTGTTTTCAACTTTACACTTCATTCTTGATTTCTCACTTTTTACTGTTATCTTAACTATTGGTTTTAATGTCAGCATGGTTTTTAAATATTTATGTATACACTTTTAAAATGCCTTTTAAGGGTGTTTTCGAACTGATGAGCTATCTTTATATTTACACATATACAAATATATTTACTGCACACATATTTGTTTTACAAGAAGCCGAATTTTTAAAGAATCATACAATGGGTTAATTGTTATTTCCTGCTTACCTTGGGGGCGGGCTTGTCTTTTGCTTGGAGGAAGTTGATGTGGTTTGAATTTGTATTTAGTGTTTGAAACATTCTTGTTGCAACTGTTTGATGAAGTCTCACTAAGGGGTGAGACGAAAAGTGCTTTATGGTTACTGCTTTTTATTGTTTTTATCGTTTGTTTGAAGTAAAGTCTGAAGAATAAACTTTGGAAACTACTACTGTGTGCATGCTTCAAGCCTTCTTGCCTGCATTCCTGTTTTTGCAGTTACCTGTTTCGGTATTCCAAGGACATCCATGTAGCAGTTTACCAGGGCAGCGTATACCTGCTCACCCTGCCCAATAAGCAGTGTTGCCTTCACCGCTCACTTACTCTCACTTATCAAAGCAGCATCTCACCACTTACATCCTGCAAACTTCTTGAATCCAACAACCAACACCAGAGGAGGAACAGTAGAGGAATGAGCCTGCCTCCCTTCTCCACCCACCAGCCTGACACAGGCTGATGTTCATCGTGTTACCCTGCTGCAGTCATTACACTTGGGTTATCCTGTCGTCAGGCGGTCCCGCAGTCGGACGGATTTCCAAAGTCTTGGTCCGACGTCAGTTGCAGTCACCTCATCCCTGACATCAGAGCGCCAGGGGTATATATATTGCAACTGACACCATTTTTTTCAGTCTTTCTTGCCGCGCGGTGCCCGAAGCAGAAGCAGTTCGCAAGTGCCGGTCGGCTGACTCCTGAGATTTTCGAATTCGAATTTCAGACCGAAGTCTTCTATAAAGCTAAGTACCCCTTTGGGGAAACTTTTCTTGCCTCAGTCCGATGTCAGAAAAAGTTAACAATTGTATTTCTTGTAGGAAGCAAATACCTCATAAGGATTTTCATTCTTACTGCATACCTTGCCTAGGCCCTGATCACGACGTCACTTCTTGTCGTTTTTATGCTAGATTTAATAAACGTACTATTAAAAGACGATTTGATTTCACACGACACTTTTTGGTAGAATATTTAATTATAACATGCCGTTGGAGCTTCCGACTACCGGCGTGCACAAAAAGTGCAGGGATAAGGATTGACAGCCCAGGCCTAAGCCCGATTCCGAGGCCTCGGTTGATCCGGTCTCCGGTTCTCTGGTTATCAGTGAGGCTCCAACGCAGCCTCTGACTACTGCAGTTCAAGAAACCGAGACCGCTGCAGATATTTTGACAGAATGTACTAGGCCGACGCAGCCTTTTACTTCAGGCCCTACCGACGATTTACCTTCCAAGGACGTCGGTGCTTCTGAAACGCCATTGGTTTCTGAAGGCGTTTTCAGACCGACGACTCTTACAGTCAAAACGTTTTCCAAGTCGAAGACTCCTTCCAAACCGAAAAAGGCTTCACTTCAGTCTCCTGTTCAAGGCCCTATGCCTAAGAAACAGATTCTCAAGATGGCTGAAGATTTGATTTCTCTTATCAGGGGTTCTCAACCTCCTCCTGACAAAAGGCCTAGACTAGAGGAAGAATCTGCTTCCTCTGAACAACTGTCTATTTCTTCGGATTCCTCTGAGGACCAAGACTATTCCTTCTCTCCTTATGAAGATTCTGATGCTGAGGACTCTATTCCCTCAGCTTCCCCTCCAGAAGATTACTCTTTTGGGGAAACTTTACATACTTTGAGGGAACATTTTCACTGGGAAGGTCAGGATTACTCTGATTCCAAGAAAAGGCTCAGAGAGTTTCTTTTACTCCCCCAACACAGACCTCTAGCCATCCCTCCTGTTTTGGACATTGTGGATGATGTCTATTTAGAATCCAGTTTCAACCCTGACTCTCTGCCTCCTGCTCCGACCAAGCCTGACAGATACTACAGAGTACCTGATTCCCACAAATTTCTTTACAAAAGCCCAGTAGCTGACCCAGAGACTATCTCCCAGGGTCCCAAGGGGGCTAAGACTTCCATGGCTAAAAATCCAGAACTTTCTGAAAGGGATTCAAGAGCACTAGACAGATGGGGGAAAAAGGTTTATACCTCAGCCACTTTAGCTATGAGAGCTCTAAACTGTCAATTTCATATGCTTAAGTATCAGCAATTTCTGATGTGGGTTTGATTCTTTAGAGGCCTCTTGCAGAGCAGCTGTCACTGGATCAGTTATACGTAGGCATGCCTGGTTAAAGGAACAAAGTCTGCCTGATCATGTTAAAGCAAAACTACTAGATGCTCCCTTACAGCAGGATGTTCTTTTTGGTGCTAAAGCAGAAGAAGTTTTAAAGAAAATGGAAGATAAGGCAAAATCAATGCAGATAGTCAAAGATTTCTTACAAGTACAACCCCCTCGCTTCAGCAGAAACTGGCCAACAACAAATTGGTCCTTTCCAGCCACTGACAGGCCTCAGAGGGGTAAATACAGGCGCCCAAGTGGCAGAGGACAACCACAAGCTCAGTATAAACCTCACCAATGGGGCACTCCAACCCAGAAGGGAGAAGACAGGTCTCAACCCACCAGAAGGCAAACTGAATGACTTGCACCTCAGCTGGCCAAACATAGCTCTTTTGTCAGCCCCCCTGGGGGGAAAGCTAGCACTATTTGCAGACAACTGGCACATGGTCACAAAAGACAAATGGGTTCTAGATATAATTTTACGAGGATACAGATTCCACTTTCACACCTTGCCAATAAAAAGAGGAATGCCAAACCTGTCACAAAATCAAAGGGCAGAGGCTCAAAAGCAAATTTCAGCTCTCATGGCCATGAGAGCCATTCAAAGGGTGCCAACTCAAGAACAAGGCCAAGGATTTTACTCAAGACTCTTCCTAGTACCCAGAAAAGAAAATGCTTGGAGACCAATTCTGGACCTTTCAGTTCTAAACACTTACTTACAAGTTCCCCAATTCAAGATGCTAACAGTACAGCAGCTGCTTCCCATGTTGGGCAAGGAAGCATGGCTGGTAACGTTGGACCTCAAGGAGGCGTACCTGCATGTCCCTATCAGACAAAGTTGCAGAAGATACCTCCGATTCATTGCAGGTTCAACCCATTATCAATTCTCTGCACTGCCCTTTGGCTTATCTACTGCACCCAGAGTATTCACAAAATGCCTGGCACCAGTAATTGCATACTGCAGACAAAGAGGAATTCAAATATATCCATACCTGGACGACTGCCTCATCCAAGCAGAAAGAAAAGACATTCTCTTACAACATCTGGCTTTTGTGAAGCATCTACTAAATTGTCTGGGGTACACAGTAAACGAAAAGAAGTCAAAACTAGTACCCTCACAAAAAATGACATTCCTGGGTGCCAGCTTAGACACAACGGCCCAGAAGGCTTATCTGACACCAGACAAGCAATTACACCTGACTCAATATTTCAAAACAATGGCAACAAAGACCCAATTAACTGCAAAAAAAATTCTGCAGGCTTTGGGCTTCATGGCATCTTGCATTCTAATAATACCATTTGCAAAACTGCATATGAGGAAACTACAGTGGTACCTAAAAAGCGTATGGTGTCAACACAGCCACAGCTTGGACACAGTGATATCTCTCATTCCCTGCCTTCAACAGGAATTTCTATGGTGGGCACAGGCATGTCACCTCAACAAGGGTCAGCCTTTCACCTTGCCCCCACCCAGGCAAACTATCACAACAGATGCTTCAGACTATGCCTGGGGGGCACACATGGTGGGGCAATGCATTCAAGGCCTATGGACTGCAGAACAAAGAAAACTGCACATAAACCAAAAAGATATGCTAGCTGTACAGAAAGCTCTGACAGCCTTCAAGGATCTACTACAGCCTGGACAACTTGCAATAAAAACAGACAACACCACAGTAATGTGGTACATAAACAAACAAGGGGGCACACATTCCTACCCTCTTTGCAGGCAAGCGATGATCTTATGGAACACAGCTCTGGCCTACCAAGTCCAGTTACAAGCTCATTTCCTGCCAGGACAGAAAAACACATTGGCAGACGACCTAAGCAGAAACATCAAAGATCCCCACGAGTGGAAGCTAGACCCACAAATATTTACAATGATAACTCAAAGATGGGGCCTACCAAATATAGACTTATTTGCCAGTCCTCAAAACTACCAGCTGACAAAATTTTGTACAAGGACATTCCACCATCAAGCTTGGAAAGCGGACGCTCTCTCCTTCAGTTTGAAAAACCTGACAATATATGCCTTTCCTCCATTGCCTCTTCTCACAAAGGTTCTTTTGAAGGTAAAAAAGGAGAAACCTTGAATGATTCTCATAGCCCCAGACTGGCCACGCCAGCACTGGTACCCGCTATTGAAGAATATGGCTCACAGCCCACCATGGATTTTGCCTCAAATACCTCATTTGCTCACGCAGCAAGACAAGCAGATTCTACACAGCCAGATCAAAACCTTAAACCTGGCTGCATGGCAAATCAATTAAGCATTCAACCAGCCCCTCTTTCACAAGCAGTGCTGGATGTTATTCTAGAAGCCAGGAGGCCAAGCACCAGGAAGGCTTACTCGGACAAATGGAAAAGGTTTTCTGCTTGGAACCAAGCTAAAGGCCAAGACATAACTCAGCCTCATATGCCTCACATTCTGCAGTATTTAGCTGAGATGTTGCATAAAGGACTTTCCTTCTCCTCAATTAAAATCCATGCTTCAGCTATTTCAGCTCACTACAACACAAATCCACCTTTATTTTCAAATCCTCTCCTAAGGCAGTTCCTCAGAGGGGCAAAAAACATTAGACCACCTAGAAGAGCTCCTACACCAACATGGGATCTCAATTTTGTTCTGGAAAAACTAACGCTACCTCCCTTTGAACCAGCTTTTTCTGCAGACCTTCAGTTCCTATCTTGGAAGACTGCCCTGCTCCTGGCAATAACTTCTGCTAGGAGAGTTTCAGAATTGCAGGCACTTATGGCAGTGGAACCTTTCCTCATTTTTCATCAAGACAGAGTTTCTCTACGAACTAATCCTTCCTTCATGCCTAAGGTGGTTTCCAGTGTAGCTCTAAATCAAACCATCCTCCTACCCACTTTCTACCCCAATCCCCAGAACAAAGGTGAGAGACTCCTGCATTCCTTGGACATTCACAGACAGCTTCGTTACTACTTGGATAAAACTAAGGCTTTCAGAAAAACTGACCAGCTCTTTGTTTCCTATGCTACAGCCTCTCAAGGGAAGGCCATATCCAAGCAAACCATTTCTAAATGGATAGGCCATTGCATCAGATTCTGCTATACCCATCATGGGAAACCAGTTCCTCCTACCATTAGATCCCACTCTACCAGGGCAACAGCTACCTCTACGGCCTTTCTCAGGGGGGTTCCTACCAAGGAAATCTTAGAAGCTGCAACTTGGAGTTCAGTGCACACCTTCACCAAACACTATCACTTACCTCTTTATTCTAAGTCCAGGGCAGGCTTCGCCACTGCAGTTCTGCAGGGCCTCATTGCCTCCACTAACTCTCTATGATGCCTCCACCCTACCTTAGCTTTGGGACTCAACCCAAGTGTAATGACTGCAGCAGGGTAACACGATGAACATAGTACAGTTTTGTATCTACCATAAATGTAGATGTTCGAGTGTTCACCCTGCTGAAGTCCAGGTTACCCTCCCTCCAACCCCTCTGATCTACTGACTGAACCTCTGCTATGCCTTACTGATGTATTTGCTTATAGCTGAAGGGATTTTGTGTTTGTACAGTGTTCACACCATTTGGTACTGATTTGAATCACCTTTTTGGGGGCACCTGACATCTGGGGCAAGAAAAACTGAAGAAAATGGCGTCGGTTGTAATATATATATACACCTGGCGCTCTGACATCAGGGATGAGGCGACTGCAACCGACGTCGGACCAAGACTTTGGAAATCTGGCCGACTGCGCGACCGCCTGACGACAGGATAACCCAAGTGTAATGACTGCAGCAGGGTGAACACTCGAACATCTACATTTATGGTAGGTACAAAACTGTACTTTCCCCCTCACTTACTGTAATACTTTTACCAAACCTTCTAAAAACAGTACCAAGTGAAAATTAAACAAGTCCAACCCAAACTCACTCAAGTGCACTCCATCCCCTCTAAACCAAACTGGGTCCATATCATCAAAATTCCTATGCTTATCATATGACTACCCAAATTGACTAGTTGCCTCACCAGTCTAAAATGAACAAACAGATGAGTCTGCTCCTTGGCCTTGAAACTGGCAGCATTTCTGCAAATTAAACATGGTACTATTTCAGACCACACAATACACATGGTTGGATATACCCTTAAC
This sequence comes from Protopterus annectens, assembly GCF_019279795.1. Classification (NCBI taxonomy): domain Eukaryota; kingdom Metazoa; phylum Chordata; order Ceratodontiformes; family Protopteridae; genus Protopterus; species Protopterus annectens. Next base: position 1,783,342,181 of record NC_056726.1, on the reverse strand, counting down.
TAAATCCACCAATATCCTATAAACCAGCATACGCTTTGGAGTTAATCCCAAATCGTTACCCACCAGATGTGCCACCAAAATTTGTGGAAGCCCAATTTGCGGAAATATGTCCATAAACTCTTCCATGAGCTGAGACCCCTTGTGCCATACCATATGACTTTCCCCAAAGCACGTTAAACCCAAATCACTGCCAGCCAGCCTAACTACAGCCTGCATTGCCATCCAATGAATAGAGAATGACCCAGAATGACAATCTCTTTCCTGGAAGAGGAGAGAGAGAAAAATAAATAAATAAACAAATAAATAAATTAATTAATCAAAACAACCACCTTAACATAAATAAGACAAAAATGCAAAAAAGTCACAAAGCACAAAATGAAGCAGATAAACACAAAAGCCAGAAGAAGTAGTTGGATTGAACCCACTCAAAGTAATGCAGGCTGCAAATCACCACACAGTTGTAGAATGCAGAATCCACTTTATTAACTTCAAACCAAAAAAATCCAAGGATGAGTGCTTTTGTCCAGAAAGATCTGGACTTATCAGACAATTTAACCCACATAGTTACTTCCTTCTTATACAGTTCAAGCAGGAAGTTCCACCCAGTTATAAACTAATCAATTATGTCATTAAAAGCACAATATTTACAGTCACTGAATTTAAAAAGCAGACAAAATATACAAACTGAAAAAGTTCATGGAACACACCACCCTAAAAACACGCTATATATAAGCACTGCTTCATAAAATGACAATGTACAATCGATATTTAAATAAGTAGAATGTGTTAAAGCAATAAATATGTGTAATTAAATACTAAAAACTAGATATAGTAGAAAATGTTGAGAAATAAATACACTTATAATAAATACTGAACATGTGAATTATTTAAAAAGTTAAAATGCATAATGGAGAAATATATATATATATATATATATATATATATATATATATATATATATATATATATATATATTCCAAAGACATGCATCTGGAGCATTTCTCCCCGGGCCTCCGCTGAAAACAGGCTCTGTGGAACCTAGTCAGACTTTCCCGGTCAACAAATGATAAATAAAATAAATAAATAAAATAAATAAATATATATATATATATATATATATATATTATCTTTCCAGTACCTTTAGTTTTAAAATTGGGCTAATGGAAATATGCTCATTCAGGCCTGGCCAGTTCCCAGCATTCAAACATAATTGCTAGTATAAGTCTCTTTTCTCAAGTAATAGTGACCATGCACCACCCCTCATGTTGGTACTGATATTGTCTATAATAAAAAAATTGGAACTTATGGTCATTATACTCCAAAACATTTTTGTTAAGAGAATTCATTTCTTTTTTATTCCTTATGTCATATAGGTGTTCGTGTATGCGATTTTTTAACTTTCTATCAGTCTTGCCTATGTAAAAGCAAGCACAGGTGGTACACATGGCAGAGTAAATCATAGGTTCATAGTTTAGTACTAAGCTAACTGCCCTTGCGAGCCATTTTAAGCCTAGCCAATTATCCCTTGTGAGACTCAAATCCTGCACCGACTTTCTCCGAGTTACAGTTGTATTTCTGATTGATTCTAATTTCGATATTATTGATGTCAAAAATATTGCCTTCTTTAATGTAACTGCAATAGTTACATCTGCCACATTTGTTCATAAAACCTGACCTGTGGTCTGGGTAAGAGTTACTGCTCTCAAATATGTTTTTCATATTCTTGCCTTTCCTATATACCATAATAAGTTGCGGTCCTATTAGTGGTCTGATGTTCTTGTCATGTCTCAAAATAGACCAGTTTTTTGTTAAGATGTTTCTTACTATGTAACTATCTTGAGTGAATACAGTGATGAAAGAAGTCTTATAATCATTCTTACTTGCAACATTGTCAGTTTCTTAATTGTAGGTAGAAGGGCGACTGTCAGTCATATTAAAAGAAAGCTGTTGTGTCTTTCGGCCTTTCCCGGTTAGGGGTCGCCACAGCGGAACTTCGGTCCGCTAATGATTGGCAGTTGATTTTTACGTGCGGAGTTGCCGGCCCTAATGCACAACCTTCAACAAAGGTACGCCCATTCACGTATGTCTCCACAGAAGACGCTCTAGCTGAGAATTGAACGGGACAACGTCTTGCTGTGAGGCGACAACGCTACCGCAGCACCACCACAGCGGAAATAGTCATATTACATAGAAAGTAAAGGTACATAAAACCCATGCTGTCTCTTGTTAACCACCTCAATCATTGTATCACTAATGAACTTACAAGGATAGCCTCTTTTTGAAACATATTTTTCTAGTTGTCACATTCATCTAAAAATTCATCAATACCAGATACCATACGGGCTGCACGCACAAACTGTCCCTTAACTGTTGCTTTCCTTTGTTTGACTGGGTGTGTGCTAGAAAAATGCAGTAGTGAGTTTGAATACGTGTTTTTCCTAAAGATGTTTGAAACAAACCTCTTATTTTCATAATCCTTTTCCAGAAAGATGTCTAAAAAGGAAATGTTGTCAAGGTCTCTGGTATAGGTGAACTTTAAAAATTCTGTGGTGGTTCTAATATAATTTATAAAATCATCAGTAGCATCAACAGGTCCATCCCACAGAACAAACATATCACCCAAAAACCTGGTGTAAAATTTGATGTGCTCAAAATAACATGAAGAAAAAGAAAAAATAAATTTCTTCTCCCATTGCCTAACTACAATATTTGCACATAGAACACCGCATGCAGACCCCATAGCCACCCCTTCTTGTTGTAAGTAAATTTCTTTGTTAAATGAAGTTGTTTTTAAGGACACTTTCCATCAGTTGTGAAAAGACTAAGATCTGGAAGTGTGAAATATCTTTTTCATATAATAAATCTGTAAACCACTCCAAACCAATTGCGTGAGGTATGACTGAATAAAAGTCCTTAATATCGATAGTAATAAAAACAAAAGTGTCCTTGAAAGGTATCTCATCTATAGCTTGTAAGAAGCTCCATGAATACTTGCAGATATGTGTCTCACTCAGTATGTGTTCTTTTAACTTATTGTCCAGATATCTTGCAAGGGAGTGGGTAATGGACCCCTTGGAGTCTACTATGGGTCGCATGGGTGGTTGGCTAAGATTTTTATGCAATTTTGGCAGCCCAAACATGACTGATATTATAGGGCAGGGAACAGAGAGAAAATTAAGCACATCAGTAGAAATTGAACCCTCTATAAATAAATCTTGGAGTTCATTCCTTTTATGCTGATAAGAAGTGTTCATTTCATTAATGGATGATCTTAAATATGCTTTTCCTTCTAGAATACAATGCATTTTCTTGTTATAGTCCTCATAGTCCATCAAGACAACACCTCCACCTTTATCAGGTTTCATAATTCTAATATTTTGTGAAAAGATTTTTATTTTGTCCATTACCTTTTTCTCATTCATGTCAGAGTTCCTACTAGAAAGCTGAGAGTTATGTATATTAACTCACACATGTTCTCAGAAAGTTGGACAATGGGATGAAGTGGGGGGTTATATGTACTAGAGATGGCTAAAGGGTTGACAAAGGAACCAGGTGCAGAGTTTTTAAAAAGAATATTCAAGTTCAGCTTTCGTGTATACATTCTTAAATCCATAAGAGTATTAGAACCATCTAGGGGCTGTGGGGGTACAAAGGTGAAACCTTTGGCAAACAAATCACAGTGTTCAGAATTAACAGCAATGCTGGAAAAATTGTACACATTAAAGTCACCTAAAGTGTTGGTAGCTATGTGGCAGGGTTGGAGTAAATGGTCCATATCATCACCTAAATTGTTTGGTGGTGAATGCAACAAGTTAGTTAAAGTCACATTTACATCCTGTTGTTCCAGGACTGGTACCTCTTCCCCCCTCTGTTCACCATCCCTCCCCTATTCCAATGGTTGTTCCTGTTCATCGGGGCCATATCCCAATTGTTGTTCCCCTGGGGAACTTTGTTCCTCAGACGCTCTGAGCGTCTCAGGGGGGGAAACTCTTCTGTGTCTAAAAAACCTGACCAGCGTTACTAGTTGAAGGATTATCAGTACCAATAACATTGCTGTTACTGTTTCCAGGATTCCCATTAGAATTTGTATATTTTTGCCCCATTCCTTGGAAGGGGGAGGTCTGGGATATGCCAGGCCATTACTATAGTCATTTCTGTAGCTATTCAGTTTCTTAGTTTTATGAAGTTTAATAGAACTTACTAGATGTTCCATACTCTTAAAAAACCTCAACTGACTTACCTTCTCTTGCTAAATCAGAAGCTCTACCCATGTGAAAGGAATGAGCAGAAAAATATCTCTCCTGAAAAACCAACCCTTCTTGACCGAAAATCAAATCTTCTGGATTCCCAGCTTGAGTTCACAGTAACTCCCTAGCCCAGCCAACCAGACACAAACATTCATTACTGTCCTTTACCTAGTTTATGTGCGAGCATCTCCCCATCTGATCTATCTTAAATCTACACAATCAGATCTACACTGATGCCGGAAGTACTGTCACATCCTACCAGAGCAATGACTTTAACCACTCTGAGACCCTAAACGCTCCACGATATAGCCATAAGGACATCATGATCCAAAAATTAATAGTCCACTGAGTTAACCTTCACCAAAGGTTAACCCTGCAATGAAACCTCAAAACCTTTCTTGTCATTGGCCATCGACTGTCCATCCTCATGCCTGCAACCCTACCCATCCCTTCAAAATACAAGCTACTGTCCAGGATTTTGTGAAATCCTATGACCTTGCCACCCACGCAAAAATACTGATCACTACCAGGTCCACCTTAAACGACTGAATAGGCTCACCTAGCATTCAAGCCCAAGCCAATTATTGCAGTAATAATTCCTCTGACCAACCCTCTCTTCTACAAGGATCTGCAAAATAAATTTATCAGTCATGCAATGTCCTACCATACACCTTCCTTGAATAAATTGCCTAAGACTGCTGCACCAACCATATGGTCACTTCAGTCCAATCTGCTACACACCATCAAACTGTCAGCAGTCCCATTTCTAACATCTGCCAAAGGCAAACCTATAAAAGAAAAATAATCACCAAACTCTGCAAAACCAATTTCCGTAATATTAACAACAGCAAATTTGATTTTGTTGTCTTAGAGTTTGTAAAAAAAAATGCAAAACCCTTGACCAACCCATTCTGACTGCCCAAAAGAAACTCCATTAAATGTCTCTAAAAAAGGTTGCCCACAATGCTAAACCAGCACAAACAAGCTTATGAATACTTACCCAATTATGTTTATCTCTCCCCCCTTTCAACAAGAAAGCCACAGATATACAATGGATGACCCAGGTGAATTGCTCGGCATGCAAGATTCATTAGCACTAAAAGCTCCATTAGAAACCTAATCCGCACCTTGTCCTTGCCCCACATCCAAACAATCCTCTCCTTCAAGTGTGCTATCTTCAATACAGTCAAAACAAAACAATCAATGCCCTGCATCCACAAGCAGATCCAGAAAACACAAGGCCTTGGCAGGGCCCTCTATCTTCAGTGTGACCAATGAAACATCTCAAAACTGCCAACAACACATAAAAAACAAAAATACTCCCTCAAAAAAACAACATAACAAACAATATAACTCAGATGGGCCAAATGGTAAATGAATTTAAAGACAAAGGCTATAATCCAGCTACACTTGAGAGTCTAAAAACTGATGCGGTTAATGATAGGCAGGGTAGTACAAGATCACATTTTAGAAAGAAAGAGCCCCCCCCCCATGGATTATGTAAGGGAGCAAAGTCCCTTATGTTACATAACTAGGTTTAATAGAAGGACTAATGATATTAAAAATATTATATATAAGTATTGGATATTACTAGGCTGCACGCTACAGCTGAAACAACTGGTGGGGAGAGACCCTACTTTGCCTACAGGAGCTGTGCAAACTTAAAAAAAAACGCCTTTGTTATAAGGATATGAAACAACAAAATGTTAAACTAACACATATAGTATGATTTTTTTCTTGATAGAACTGCTCCTGTTGTAAAGACATTATAGTGTTGAGTTTATACATCCATTAACAGATGTAAAATATACATTTAAATGTTATGCTACCTGCTCTACTTCTAATGTGATGTACCTTGCTACCTGTACAAAGTGTCCCTCCTTCTATGTAGGGAAGTGCACATGAAGATTTAAGGATCATATAACAGAACATAAATCTGAAATACACAGATATGTTAAAACCAATGCACTTGCAAAACACATGGATGAAAAGGGAAGAGACCATGAATTTAAGTTTAAAGTTATAAGCATTGTGCATAGGAGCATAAGAGGAGGTGATCTGAATAGCAGACTAGAGACTTTAGAGTATGAATGGATAGTGAGACTGCAAGCAGACTTTCTACCTGGTATTAATGCAGCAGTGAGCTTGAAAGCTATACTAAAGAAAAGAAAAATGCTGTTGAACTATTGTAAATGATTGCTGTATGCACCTTAATAAACAAATATGCATATATTTTATATATTTTTTTATACTTCTTATAATTTTAGAGTGCAAGGGTGGCCACAGTGGTGCAGTGGTTAGCATTGCCATCTCACAGCAAGAGGTCCTCCGGTTCAATTCTTGGCTGGGGTGCCTTCTGTGCGGAATCTGCATGTCCTCCCTGTGGTCGTGTGGGTTTTCTCTGGGTGCTCCGGTTTCCTCCCTCATCCCAAAGACATGCAGTAGGTGGATTGGACACTCTAAATTGGCCCTAGGTGTGAGTGTGTCCATGTTTGTGCCTTCTGTGGAAGGTTGGGCACCGGGCTGGCAACTCGACACTTTAAAAGTCCTCTGCTAATCATGAGCAGACAGATGATCTGTTGTGGCGACCCCTAACCGGGAAAAGCCGAAAGAAGAAGAAGATAATTTTAGAGTGCAAGATTTAGTTTAGACAGAAAATATTTCATGTTTTAAAATGTATTTTATGTCTTTAAATATGAATATACAGTAATTTTTTTCTTCTTCTGATCTGGCTGTGTCATGAAGGTTTTAGTTTAAATGTATGTGAATAGTAGTTTTTATGTAACACACTGAGGAAGACATTGGCCTGAAAGCTTTGTGTATTCTAAGTAAACAAGTTTGCTACTTACTATTTACCTGCCGAATGTTTCTGATCACTGGACTTTATCTTGTTCTTTGTGTGTATTTTGTGTCTGGACTGACAGTTAACCTCAGAGCTGGTCCTAGCTGTTTCTCCTTGTGATAAAATACACCAGAAGTGGTAATACCAAAGAGGTATCCATCTCCAACCAAACCACCATGTAGTACTCAAAACCTAACATCCAATTTTCCCATGTTCTCACTCGCATCTTACCTAACCTCCTACACCCCAAGGCTGCTAAAGCCACTACAAGCTCTTTGCTATTTGCCATGTCCACTTCCATCAGGTGTTGAATCCCTTCGGCATCAAGTAACTCAAAGATATTGAGTACTCCCTCTTCCAAACCTTCTACGTTTACTGATGCCAGTATATTAGGGGTCAGAAAGACTCCACCCTCTACTGGACCAAAGGCCTGCTTAGTTAACCAGTCTCCCATTTGGGTCCCAAAGTTCGAACCCATCTCTTGCTGTTGTGACAACACACCACCTATGGACAACCTTAAACTCCCTATTAACAACCCTAGGCTACTTACCCCACTGAATATATCCTATTGCACTGACCTACCTTCACTAAACCTCCCCAAATCCTCCACCACATTCGACATTTCCTTGGGCTGCTAAAGCGACTTCCCATCACCATCTACCCCTGGGTTAAACCTGAACCACCTTAAGTCTGACATGTCTACATGATCTCCCAATAATGCATCGTTACGTGTGCCCACATCTTGCACAGATGCAGTGGTGGGAACTTACATTGTGGCAGCATCCTTCAGTTGCTGTGCCTGTTTCCCTTGAGTCCTCGACTTGGTATTTGCTGCCTGCCCTCTCCTCTTCCAAGTGGACCCACAGGATTCCACCACCACCCATCATCTGCAACAGAAAGAACAAGTTAAGAACTTGCCTTAAGAGACAGGGAAAAAAAATAATTTCAATACTTCCCTTGAGCCACCTACGATCATCAGCACTCACCTGTGTAGCACCACTTGACCCTGACCCCCCCAGTAAACTGTAACCTCTCATATTAGTGTAGAACAAGAATCAGCACAGTGTGAATATCTTAACCTAGCTGGACCCACAGGAATCTGCCACCACCCATCATCTGCAACAGAAAGAACAAGTTAAGAACTTGCCTAAAGAGACAGGGAAAAAAACTAATTTTAATGCTTTGAGCCACCTACGATCATCAGCACTCACCTGGGTAGCACCACTAGACTCTGACTCCCCCAATAAACTGTAACTTCTCTCATATTAGTATAGAACAAGAATTAGCACCCTGTGAATATCTTAACCTAGCTCCTAGGGCACAAACATGTATGTACACACACACACACACACACACACACACACACACACACACACTTGCATATGCAGCTGACAGTATGAACCAGCTTTCACTAATGGAGCACAAAAGGCACAGTTAAGGAACATTCACTACCTACACCCTGCCACTTAATGTTGCTAGCATACCCCTGTCCCTATTAACCTGCACTTCCTGCAGTGTGGAACAGGAGACATGCATGCTTCAACAGTTTCACGTTTCCATGCTTTACCTCTCTACAGCTGACACAAAACAAAGTTACTGCTGAGCCCAGCTACCATCTTCAGATTCTTGTACCTTTCAAGCAAGTGCAACAGCGATCTTGGGGTTGATGTTGTCAACCTTACCATTCAGTTGACAATTAATCTTCTGCAGCATCCGTAGAGTACCATCTAACCATTAACAAGCATACTGCTCCACTGTACAGATGTTTGCAACATGTCCAGATTCTTGCCTCATAATTTGGACTGTTCCTCACAAGAATTGTTTTTTTTTCTTTTTTGACAAATCACTGGGATGAAATAACAATTTAAGTTACTACATAATGACATGCATTTGAGTTTCCAACTTCATATCCTTCAAAATGCATGCTAACACAAATTCCTTTATTCTAGCAACTTTCTAAATTTATAAGAGCGATATTTAAAATGCGTCCCTATTCCTGGGCTCCTGTGCCCCATTATGTCAGGGTTTGTCCAGATTTGTTACAGTAAGAGGTTGAGAGG
>NC_056726.1:1783158032-1783328032 GCF_019279795.1 Protopterus annectens | reverse complement strand
TCCAGGAAGAAAGAGGTTATTGTCTCCCTCTACTCTTCCATCATTAGGTCAAATCATCGAGTACAATGCCCCATTTGGCATGTACCTCACTAGACATTTGCAGCAACTGGAGAGGCCGCAAACGTACCTCACAAAGAGGATCCTAGGCCTTAAACACTTGTCCTATATAGACAGACTCAAAAAACTCCAACTATTCTCTGTCTCATATCGCCTACTTAGAGGCGATCTCTGCTTGACATATAAAGCCATGTCTGATCCAGCTCTGTTAGAAATACTACAGCTAAAGAAATCCCAATCCCTCTGCACCACATACTCCAGTGACCTCAACCTCATTACTACAATTAACAGAACATGCTGGATGGACAGGTTCATAACCCAGAGACTGCCCTTGCTATGGAATAGACTTCCCATACATGTCAAACAGAGCACCTCACTGGCCCTCTTCAAGAGGAACCTTGATGAGTGGATGGGAAATAAAAAAATCACCCCGGGATCACTCCAGTGGCTCTACTTGACAAAGGCACTGGGAACTAAGGCCCGGTGGCACTATGTCAGGGTAATCCTATGGATTAGGTTTGTAAAGGCTCCAGGGCCATTAGCCTAGTACACACCTATGAACCTATAAACCTATGAACTCGTTTCATATCCACTGCAGCAACAGGCTTATTTATAAAGCAAAGAGCTAATGGATCATATCAAACAGAATAAATTGCTCAAGGTGTTGCATCATATATGACAGTCTTGTTTGTCACTGCTTCGTAAATTAATGCCTGGTATTTCCTTGGAAATAAATATTGAATTGTTCCTGCCTTTCCTTGGAAAGGCTCCATTAGGTTGCCATTATCCTCCTAATATAAAAATGATGCATTTTATCAGATTTAATAAGTGCCTGCCTGCAAGTTTTAACACCAAAGTATTTTTTCCTTCAGTTCTCAGGCTTATGTAATCTTTTTTGTCTTTATTGGGTAATGTGCTTTTTTCCATATTGTTGAACTAAGGTCTGAAGTTTGTTTTTAATTTCTGCTGATGAGCAGTATGCATGGCAATGTCAACCCCACCATAACTATGTTGTTAGCAGAGTATGTGTGTCAAGTCCAAAAGGACTGCTGGCATATAGGTTGTACATGTGATTCAGTGGAGCTTAAAGATTAAGTAAAAACACACGAAACAGAACACTGCACCTGCATTCCATCTTCATATTATCGTATAGTTTTCTTGTGTATATGCTTTGTGATTCTATTTTTGTAGAAAATAAAGACTTAATGTGAAAATACACCTATAGGTTCATAGGTGTTTATAGGTTCATAGGTGTTTGCTAAGCTAACAACCACAAGGGCCTTTTTAAGCCTAGCCATGCATCCCAAATCCCTGACAAGTTCTGATATCCTTGATAATTGTAAGCATGGGCCTGGGAGATGAACCATTTATAGGTTACCTGTTTGCATCAGAGACATAGGTGCCAAACCAGGGATGATTTTCCAGTTTCCTATCCAAGTTGCACTTGAAATGGATTAGGGAGGAACTCTGCTTCACATGAATGGGGAGCCTGTTACATAGACAGGGTAGTCTCTGGGATACATACCTATCTTTCCAGCAGGTCCTATTTATATCACAGGCAAAGTCTTTAGAATGGGTAATTCTGGTACTGTTTGTTTTGTAGATATGCAGGACGTCCATCAGAGTGGGGTCTGATAGTGCCCTGTATGCCAGGCATAGATCACCCCTCAAAAGCCTGTAGGAGACAGACTACAGGGATAGGGCCTTGAGGTGGTCTGCATAGGACATGTTACTTACACCCTATGTTCTTTTAATGAGGACTCTCTGTGGACATTCCAGTTATTGGATATGCCTGGTTAAGTACATACCAAAAGGGTCATCATACTCAATGATAGGTGTGATGAATGGCGAATACAGTGTAACAGTGACTTCCTTGGACTTAGATGCCACACCTTTGTTTATAAGTTGTGCAACATAGAATGATTTCCTCACCAGTGCAAACACGTGATGATCAAAGGCTAGATTACTATCTATGTGTATCCCTAGGTCCCTGACTACTGTGTCAACTCTAAGGGTTTTGTTGTCAATATGATAGTTCCCAGGGATGGATGACTTCCCAAAGGATACTATTATGCATCTCTTGGCATTTAGTTTTAGTCCATAACTCTGACACCAGTTGTTTTTCTTTGTCAGCCCCTCCTGGAGAACATTTGTGTCAGTGTGCAATCATTTGCAGATTTAGTCATCCAGAGACCACTGACATTGGCCTTGTCTTCTGAGAAGTCAATGCCAAAAAGGAGGGGTTCAAGGACTAATCCCTGAGGGACTCCACTTGTGACTGGCCTCTTTGTAGAGGTGGATTCACCAATTCTAACTAACTGGGTCCTGTCTGTGAGCCAGTTGACTATCCACTGGGTGGCATATGGGTTTTTACCTAACCTCTTGAGTTTGTCAACAATGCCTGAGTGGGATATTGTGTCAAATGCCTTGGCCAGGTCAAGGTAGGCAGTGTGAACAATTTTACCCTCATCCATTGCTTTGGTGACCTTCTCAAAGAAGTCCACCAGGTTGATTAGGCATGTTCTGTCCTTGACAAAACCAAACTGGGTTGGGTCCAGTGTCTGGAGGTTTACTGTATCTCTGTTGATCATCTCCATAATTCTTCCCATGGCTTTAAATATAAGACTAGTGAGACTTATGGGTCTGTAATCTCCAGGGTCTGTAGATGGCCCACCTTTGTGCAGATGGATGACTGTTGTCTTTCTCAATTCATGAGGCAGAAAGCCTGTTTGGAGGCTACAGTTAAACAGTAATTCCAGAGGCCCTAATAGGTCATGTTACTTGCTATTTAGAAGGCATCCTGGGATATTGTTTGGGCCCATTGATGCTGTGTTTTTGGTCTTAGAGAGAGCATTAAGGACCTGTTTGCTAGTGATAGTAGGGGGAGTTATATTTGATTATATTTCCTGAGGGAAGGTTGAGGGGGAGAGGGGACTAAAGTTAGAGCTGAATTTATCAGCCAGGAGGTTTGCTATATCTCCTGACACAGTGTAGGTGGCTCCATTTACAATGAGCTCTGCACACAATTGTGTATTGCCTTTGAAGTTGCAGACATAGCTAAAGAATGCTTTCTGGTTGTCCTTTGCCTGGGAGGCCAAACTTACATCAAATCTGACTTTGGTAGACTTTATTTGTCCTCTGAGTTGTTTCTTTAGTTTAACGAGAGTGCTTTTATCCTGCTGGGTGCTGCACCTCCTAATTTTTGACATGATTTTCTTCCTCCTGTTATACATCTGATTGATTTTGTTATTCTTGTATTCTTTGTTATATTGTTTTGTTACTGTAATAGGTGACTCTGTAGTCAGGTACACTGACATCCCACTCACTAGGCTGAATAAGGAGAAGGTTACTGTTAGCTGCCTGTCAGGTACCAGGATCCACCACATAACACAAGCAGTCAGGTCACTCCAGAACAATTACAAATATGACTCTGTCATTGTCCATGTTGGTGTGAATGACCTGAGCCGTACCTCCCTGGACTACATGAAAAGAGACATGGAAGATCTTTCTGATCAAAGTAGACCAGGCCGGTATGACCCTGAACAATTTAAAACACCAGTGGCCAGCATAAAGAGTACATCAAGCACTTAAAAAATGAAAATCAAGTATTATTCACATGAAATACTTTATTCAGATCGGTTTCGGCTAACCAGCCTTCTTCAGTGAAAAAGCATGCTTGGTGTCAAAATCATGGCCTCAAGCTAAATGCCAAAAAGTGCATAGTCATCCCCTTTGGAAAAAACAAAGTACCCATAAACCACCACATAGGTACCACATAGCTGGTAGTCCCCTAAATACGGAAGATGTAATAAGGGATCTTGGGACACAAGTAGATAGTAATCTTACCTTTGATAATCACATTGCCAAAGGGGTTAGAAAATCCTTCTACATGGCCCACCTAATCACAAAAGGGTTCGCATCCAGATCAAAAGAGGTCATTGTGCCCCTCTACTCATCACTCATCAGACCTATCATAGAGTACAACGCCCCATTTGGGATGTATCTTACAAGACACCTGCAACAGCTGGGAAGACCACAGAAGTACCTCACTAAGAGGATCACTGGCCTCAAACAGATGCCCTGTGCAGCTCGAGTGAAGAAACTACAGCTGTACTCGGTTGTATACCGCCTACTCAGAGGTGATCTCTACCTGACATGCAAGGCCATGTCCAACCCAGAATTGATATAGATGCTCCACCTAAAGAAAACCTTATCACCTCGAGCCACATGCTCTAGGGATCTAAACCTTACCACAACAATAAATAGGACGTGCTGGAGGGATAGATTTCTGTCCCAGAGACTTCCCATGCTTTGGAACAAGATCCCAATCTACATTAGGCAGAGCTCCTCACTAACACTCTTCAAAAGAAACCTTGAGTGGATGGGAAACAGAAAGTTTACCTCAGGGATCACTTCAGTGGCTCTGCTGGACAGAGGCACAGAGAACTAATCTAAGGGGACTTAGAAAGCCAGCACATTCTGGCTAGGCTTATAAATGCCTTCCGGCAGATAGCCTAGTACCTACCTATGAACCTATTCCACCAGAGTGGCTTGTTTTTTGAGTTAGTTCTGTACTTCTTCCTGGTGAGAACAGCTGCCTCTATGCAGCTATTAACATGCTTGTACAGGGTTTCTATGAACAGTTCTGCATAGGCAGAAGTGTTCTCAGGGTTTATAGGGGCTTAAAATGTTGCCAGGTTCTCACTTAATAGTAGGAGGTTAGCCTTAGAATAGTTCCTGAATTTTCCTGGTTTAGCTGGGGAGTCCAGGTTTTATTTGTACTTCAAAGGAGGCCATCTTGCAGTCTGACCTTACCAGGGAAGGCATTAGTGAGGACCAGATCCAGTATGGTTGCACCCCTGGTTGATGTATTGACTATCTGGTACATGGAGTTTGTGCAAAATCCAGGAATCTCTGTGCATGTAAGTTTGATGTCATATAGAATTCCCAGTTAATAGCGGGGAAATTAAAGTCACCCATGAATATGGTATTGGGTTGGATGGTTAGTGTTTCTAATACATTCAAATGGTTTCCTGGGTCATAGAGGGGAATCTATAGGTTGCAATGAAGTGGTATTGGATTTTACCTATGGAGATTTGGACATGGAGCAGCTCAAGTGCATTGTCTTGTTTGACCAGCCTTGAAGTATATTTATTTCTGATGAAAGTAGAGACACTTCCACCTTTAGTCCCTGCCTGTGAAGTTGCTGGTCTAAATATGTGGAAGGCATTATAACCCTGCACTGTTGGCATGGTATCTGTGGCTTCAAACCATGTCTCAGAGACCGCACAGACATTAGCACTCTCTAGGGTAAAGAGAGCTTCCAGGGAGTGGATTTTTTTTGTTCATACTCCTAACTTTGAGCAGTAATACCCTAAGATTTTCTTGGTTTTGATTTGCTATGTCAGAAGTACTTTCAGTTTGGCATTGCCTAAAAAGGCACTATGGGGGAAGACAATGTTTTAGCTAATATTCAAAAGCCTAGAGGGGAGAGGTGCAGACCATCCACTGCCAAAGCAGCGGGGTCTGTTGGCCATCTCCTTCGATACTGACAAATATTGCACCACCTTAGAATGACACCAGAAACTAAGCCAATTTTTAAAGTCAATCGTCTTTTGTTTGTATTGTGGCATCATCCTTGGAGAAGGTAAAATGCTGCTCAATACTAGGCTCATACCAGCCTGAAACACATATTCCGAGAGCTTTATGATGTCTCTCTTCATGTAGTCTAGGGAGGTACATCTCAGGTCATTTACTCCCACATGGGCTATGACTGATTCATATTGGTAATTGTGATCTAATGACCTAAGTGCATGTGTAATGTGTAGGATCCTAGCCCCTGAGAAGCAACTGACCTTAATTTTCTCCTTACTCAGCCTAGTGACTGGGACATCAGTGTGCCTCACAATGGAGTCTCCAATGACTAGAATGTTAGATTGTGTGGTGACTTGCTTTATGGGCTTAGAGGTAGCGGCTCTATGAGATGTAGCTTTATGTCAAGGTGACCATTTTGTTACAGGACCTAAACTGGGACACTTGAGGGACACCCCGGGAAGCCAGGTCTACAAATCTCATTCTCCCAGCGCCCATGGGAGTGGAGATAGGACAGGCATGTAATTTCGCACTGGGGCAAGCAGGTTGGCCAGCCATCCTTCACCAGCACTGTGGGGATGCCACTCAGGGAATAGCACCACCCAGGAGGCAAGAGGCCACATGCCAGGAGGCTTGAAGCAATGCACATTTGTCAGTGCCTGGCACCATGGGGGGTGAGAGACTGAGGTATGCTGCAAAAAGTGCAGAGATGGGGGGACCCAGGGCCATCTAATCTGCAAATTTGATAGCCCTAGGTGCAAGGCAAAGTGGAGAACCGGTGTCTCGGAAGTCTGGATGAGGGACTGTTTGAGGCTTCATGGCCCAACGGAGTTCCATGAGGCTGGGAAGATCCCCTGAGAGGCTCCAAGAGCACGCATGACACTGCATGATTTGGCAGCAGTTAGCAGATATGTAACCCTGGAAAAGAGCTCTCTCTCTCCTGGGTAGAAGTGAAACCCTAGAGGGGGTCAGTCCTGATGAAGGGAGAGAGAAGTGGAAAGTGACTGGCACAGGACAGCTGTCACCTTGGTGAGGGGTTATGAACCATGCCACCTCTGGGATGGAAGTCTGGAAGGTGGAGAGATGCAAATAGTGGCAGAGCTGAGTGAGCTGCTGCCTGGGTGAGAGGGCTCAGGCAGAGCTCCCCTCAAAGGAGGTCCTAAAGGGAGCACTAGGGCGGACACCAGCAGGGCCTGGAGAGCTCCTGCCTGGGTGAGCGGGGTCAGGCACACCCCCCCCATGATGGAAGTCCTTAAGGGAGAAACTGGCAGACAGTGGTGGGGCCTGGAGAGCTTCTACCTGGGTGAGTGGGGTCAGGCAGAGCTCCCCATGATGGAAGTCCTTGAGGAAGCACCAGGGTGGACGGCAGAGGGGCCTGGAGATCTCCTGCAGGGGTGAAGGTTTCCAACTTCACCCCATAACCGACAGCATCCTTGAAAAATCTCAAAGTCCCCAGAGCTGCTCTGGATGAGAAGGCAGGGGGACTCTGAAGCCTTCATGAGAGCATATCTGCCCCTCAGTGGCTGAGGGGAGTTCCAGATGAGCAGATCTGGCATGATTTGGCAGCCTGCAGGAGACATGCAGGCGGTGAAGTCCTCTCACATGGGGGAGGGCCATGGCTGAGGAAGGTCACTTGGCCAGGTCGAAGGAGAGGACTGTAGGGTTTGTCCCTGACCAAAGTCATTACGGGAGTGCCAGGCAGATAGGTGTAGGACCTGGAGAGATCCTGCCTGGGTGACTGGGGTCAGGCAGAACCCCCCCATGACAGACGTCCTTATGGAAGTGACTGACTGATGGTGGCAGGGCCTGGAAGGCTGCTGCCAGGGTGAAGGCATCCGACCTTAACCCATACCCAATGGCATCCCCAAAAAATCGTAAATTCCCCAGAGTTGCTTAGTATGGGAAAGCAGGGGGACTGGCCACCCTGGGAAGCCACAGCATTCAGACTGAGCAGTCTAAACTGGGACATTTCTGTGTCCCAAAGAGAATGTTTGGGATTCCTGGACAGAGATTTCCAAACTGGGACTGTCCTGGAAAAACTGGGACCATTGGTCACCTTGCTCAATGTGTTGATGTGGGTGTTCTTTTGAAAGAGTGCATGTGGGGCTGCTGAGGGTATTTCTTATGTGTACTTTGTCTAGGAGGTCTTTGTGGTTAAGGAAGGTCACATGTAAGTGCCTCAGTATATGTGGGTCTATATGTCTGCTTTGAATTGTGCGTGATGGGTGCAGCATGTGTACTATTGACAGTGTTATTGACATTAAGAGTACTTTTATGTGAGAATTTTGTTTCCAGTAATGTTGTGTAACTACATCTCTCACATACTGTATCAGTTTGTTTGAGAATTAACTGGTTGTCAGTAAACATGAGGCAATTTCTACATTGCCTCAAGAAGCCCATATCCATCAAACTGGTAATAAAGACAGTAGGAAAGTTCATATCCATGGCAACAGACCCTTTTTTATTGATTAGACTGCTGGAATAAGAATATCAATCACTGTTAGGAGTATCTGGTTTGCAATTATGTGGTCAGTGCTTGTCACTGCAAACTAGTTGTTCTGTGTGCAACTAGATACTGAAGAAATTTCAGTTGTGCTTTTAAAGGAAAAATGTCACTCAAGGTGTCTGAGTCTGTACAGAGCACTGCCAAACACTTAATACGTAGACCCTGAAAATTTAAGGGTGAAATATTTAGGCAGATATTCTGAAGTTAGAAAGAAATGAAGCAGTACTTACTGAAAACAAAGAATTAGCTTGTCAAGAATGGTGAAAAAAGGGGAGTTGCATGAATGGCTACTGCCTGGCTACTACTAATGCTGGTTTCAGCACAGCTTCACTCTTTTGGGATACAATACTCCTTTGCTTCTTCTCTCACCAGAAGCATATTATCACCAATCCCAAGAAGAGAAGCAATTCACTGCCTGTTTGGTGATCCATAGTCTTGTCCCAGATGATGCACGGGTCTGTAGGCTTCTAGCATTTTTCTGGTAAATGCCTCAAATAGCAACCAGACCAGTCAGGTACGTTAAGCACAGACACTCACTCTCAAACCCGGAAGTCAGGAATCAATGCACTCTGCTCCTACTCTCACCAGGATCAGAATATAAGCACAAATTCCAAGCTGTCACCTATAAAGCAGTTATTAGGCTTTCTGATGATCAGCAGTCTCCAGGAAATGATGTAACTGTACTCCTTCTCTCACCAGGAGAAAACAGAAGCACTTATTCCAATATAACTACTGAGAGGCAGAATGTGGGGTCTCCAATAACTGGTGGTCCTGTAATAGATGCTTAAAGGTAAGATGAAAAAAATGGTTTATCCTAAACACTGCAGTGTGCACTAGAGGAGTTAGATGTGAAAGTAGGTAACTTAAGTTTTACCTGTCTAAAAAGTTAAGTTTTAGTGGAGAGTCACTATTTTTAAAACAGCAAGATAGATTGAAAGGGGGTGGGCACTTTTGTATTCTGGTACTATGGAATACAGTAGAATGGCCAGTACATTTAAATAGTTGAAGGGGAGTGATTTCACAAAATGATAATTTTGTGCTTACACCAGCCAGTAAAAGCAGAGAGGAAATTAGATATATGGTCAAATTAACATAAGGGGCAGGCAACTAGAAAGACAGTTGTGTTTAACAACACAACAGTAACTGGGTGAGAAGGTGGGAAACATTTCTGTCTGACTCACAAGAGACAAAGCTGTGGTCTCTTTTCAACTTTTAATATGCAGTTAAAAGCAAAATACAAGTAAAGCATAGTGTAAAGAAAACAAATCACAGTATAGAAAATAGAAAAATACAAGAAATAAAAAGCAAACTAACCTTTCCCTCACAGCAAACTGTGGCAGAGTCTGGGTGATCCTTTCCAGTAAAGCTCTGAAATGTTTTATTTTGCCCCTTAGAAAACCTTTTAACATCAGTTCCATTTAGTCTCATTTTCTCGCATTCCCTGCTATGTGGTCATGAAGGTTATGACATGAGGGCATACCTTCTACCATATAACAATATTTGTCTTAAGGTCTGCCTACATTCAGTCACAATAACATAAATCCAGTTACACTTTTCTAAAAATTCAGTTCTGAAAAGTATAAATCAAAATCCATAGAAACAAAAAAATTATATATATCAACTCCATGGCTGCACTACAATAGAGAAAAAAAGGACCCCCCCTCCCCCCACACACACACACACACACTGCACTATTGGTTCACATAGTAAAACACACTGTAGTTAAATGCAGTACAACATTCATTTTCCATAAAAAGGCAATGATCTTATATACTCATCAATAAAGCACACATATGTAGTTTGTTACATTATTAATTTTTTTTTCAATTTTTGACTTCTCTTCTAGTGATATTATCTGTGCCTCTTTCTGTTGTTTGTATGTACATTTTTTTACAGTAAACAGTACGTTTTCATGTAAAAGTATGTACCTACCACAGTAAGACCACCTCAGTAAACTGGTTGCAGATAACCAGACAATATGTCAAATACAAAAGTCACTGAAAGAAGAGTCTGGTAAACGTAATATGTAATGAATAACAGTCATTCACTAAACAGTACTTGTAACAGTGTTCCTTTATTATGGCTTTGCATTTTTCTATCTCCATGTTCTTATTCTCATACTCAGAGTTTGTTAACCAAGGCAAGTATTTCCTGCACTTGAAACTGTAGCATGAAGCTGCTAGATGGGATGAAGAGATAAGACAGAGTGTCTGAGTTATGTTGTACTAAGCACACCGAAAACATTCTTTTGTGTTTTAATTTTTAAATATCAAAACATGAGCTCTTGTTCAATTGGGCCACATTCTACAACCCAGATGAACTTTGTACATGGGAAGTTCATTTTCCTTCACTTTCTGAAAGTATGAGAAACCTTTGTACATGATCTTGAAGAGGAAGGGAGGGATAGTAGAAATGTTATCCTAATGCCAGCGTTTACACTTATCTTGAATGAAGCATAATCACTGCTAAGCAGTCTGTTGTTATCGGGGAATAAACAGATTGTTTAAAGCAAACAAGCTGATCTGCAATCTAATCCTTCATAGAGTTGCTCCTATACGATATAATCAACCAGCCAGTTATAGTCACTCAATTAAATGACTGTCTTTCAGAACAGAATAGCATGGTATGGATGAGCTGGTGAATAAATGGGTTATAGTATATCAAGTTTTTCAGACAAATATAAAGTACATTTCTGCATTTTCCCTGTAAGAGACAGTGATGTATACTTTGCTTTTGTTTTGAATTAGCAGTACTACATTTTCAGAAAAAGGAAATATACCCTCAGAATTATTTATTATTATTTTTTTAGTTGTTAATCAGGTCTGTGAAGTGATCATTCACATATCCTTTTCAGCCATGAAACAGGACAAGTAATAAGCATACATCTAATATATTTGAACTCTTTAGAATAACCACTCAGCCAATGCATTTCTGGGAAATGGGAAGAAACCACATACCTAGAGAAAACATGCAAAGATGCAGGGAGAACATGCACATACAACAGAGGCAGGCAGTGACTTAGTAACTGAAAGTAAAGTTTGAACTTCAGACACTTTAGTTGGACCCATTAAGAACACTGCTCAGTTTCCTTCAGTATTGATCTGGGAATTCAAGGAAGTTGTCTCTCATAAGAACATACAGTATACAGGCAGTTGCTGATAAGTTTCTATCCCAAGTCTCCAGTTTGTCATGAAGTACATTAAGTATTCTTATGCTCCATAAAATAATCTCAGTTTGTTTGTCTTTTTGGCTTTTCCCGGTTAGGGGTTGCCACACTGGAACTCCAGTCCGCTAATGATTGGCAGTAGATTATTTATGGTGCCAAGTTGCCAGCCCGACGCCCAACCTTCAGCAAAGGCACGCCCATTCATGCATGTCTTTTGGAGGCCACTTGACCGCGGGGAGGACATGCAAAATTATTAAACTACTACATGCAAACTGGCCTGGCATTGCAGCCTTTTTGTGGGGCTGTTTGAAGTAATTCCAAGCAACATATTTTTGGCCACAAAACTGTAACTAGGAGACCTGTACATGAGCAGCCTGAAAAATTAGTCTGCTGTACACCCTACAAGCAACACAGACACTATTAAACTAATGTTAAGGCATGACATATAAGAGTTAATCTTGGTGTCTAGGGTTTCCATGCTTCCGATCCCCATTCTAAGTGCCAGTCAGGCATGACTTTTAAGAGTTCTCCCTAGTAACAAGTGGTTCACCCAATGTTGCAGGCTCTGCTCATTATACTAGGGGTGAGGAGTCCACCTACCCACAAGCCAACACACACAAATGAAACAGCCTGTAGCCCACCTGATGGCATTCACTCACACATGCACCCATCATACACACACACACACACACATACACACACACACACACACACACACACACACACACACACACACACACACACACACACACACACAAACACACACACACACACACACACACACACACACACACACACACACACACACACACACACACACACACAAAACATAACCCCTCACTACCCCCCTTGCTATCTCCCAGGCAGACACACATTGACAAATATACTCACTCATGCAGCCAGTCATAAACACTCAAGCATACATCTACTAATCCTACCTTTACACTAAACATACCTGTACTTACCTGTACCATTGTGGATGAGCATGGCCACTATTGCAACATGCAAGGAGTGACTGTGCTAGAGTACAGGAACAAGTGATTCAATCAGTATCTACACACTGAGTCAATCAATCACTCAGTGTGCAGATATCTTCAGGGAGGCAGTGCTGGAGAGGAGCACATGTTTTTTTTGGCATATGCTTCTCTTCCAGACTGCCTCATTACTACATTACCATATGCCATAGGGACAGCCCAATGCGGCACTGTACCTCTTTCTTTAAAAACACTGTATTAAGGCTGTCTCTGAACTGCAAAAAGTTACTGCAAGGTGTGCAGTTTGTGTACGTCTCACAGTAAACTTATTAATCTACTACAGTGTTTTTCAGATATAAATTGATAAACTAAAGAAATGTTTTTTGACAGAGGTTATAATATATGTCTTCTTCTTCTTGAATTTGTCATGTCACATATCATTAGTATGAAGCACAATAAATATTCTATAATAATAAACCAAAATTTGTGCACCACAGCCATCTGCCTGTTCTGTACAGTAGATAGTGTTGGTATAAAGACCATTATTATACATTACTGAAGAATTTTGTAAGTAAATCATGATTTGTGCATTGTAATTGGTTATCATAACACTTTATAAAAGAGCACCTAATATGAAGTTGTCAATGGAAAAGGTAAACAATGATTTTTACATGTCCATTATGAATCACACTAAAAACAAGACATTATAAGTGTGGAGCCTGTTCACACTATAGATGCTTAAGCTTTACAAATGAAATCTTTGAACTAGGCCACTGTTCCTTTTAACATTTCTGCATATGTGTACAATTTTTCAATTGTTGGCTTTTGGTTTTCTGTTTGCCTAATATGTGACGAATTGTGTGAATGTTAAATATTTTTACTGATTAAGTCTCTAAGAATAGCTTGAGACAAAAGCACTTAACCTTTTTATTAATAAAGTGTTTGTTTTTATATTCATCAAACTTAGTTTTTTTATGTGTGTGTTTTGTGGTATTTAGTTCAAACAAGTTCCATGGGTTTGCTAATATGTTTGTTAGATATATACATTTTTATAACTAGTATGTTACAAAGAATAACCATGAAACTGGAACCACACCAACGTATTTTAATTTAGTGCTTTCGTCTTGACAATGCAAAAGATTTCAGAATAAAACATAATTTGAACAGCCACCTTATATACCATTCAAAAACACCTGATTGAACAACTACAAACTTTCATTCCACATTTAAAGATATAGTACAATAAAACCGTGAATGAAATTATCTATACAGAAAGTTAAAAATACATAATATATAAACAAATATAAAAAATGTTTTGCTTTTCTGTATGGTTTTGTACAAAATACCATGCTAAAAATTAAGGAATGTGTTCAACTAGAAAACATTTTTAAATATATGCTGTTAAGTTACCACATAAGAAACTGCAATGGTTTAATATTCAGAACTGTTTTTTAGTTTTAACACACTCTGAATGGAACATTGGTCATTTAGTCCAGGAGGGGTAACTTCATTTAGTGTAAGCTGCCATTGCAGTTCCCTAAACTCCAAAAATTCATTATATGTCCACCCTCTCTGTCCCAAATCTACGTGGTCAATCACCATGAATTTGAAAGTATATTGTGGAAAAATAATCACATGTTTTGCCAGAGCATTGTTCCTGTCCATCTTTCTAATACTATAAACATGTTGATAAATCCAAGTACAGAACTGTTTGAGAGTTTTTCCCACATAATATACATGACATTGTTGGCAAGATGCTAAATATACCACACCCTGCGATTTGCAATTATATTTCTTTTTAAGTTTTATGGACCCATAATTATGGACATTAACTGAGTTACATTCTAAAATATGTTGACATTGAGTACAGGACCCACACTTAATCATCTTACCCTCTGAATTAGTTGTCACTTCCCTTTCCACCATGTTTTTTATACATACATCATTCTGGTACACTATTTGTGGTCTCTCCCCCACAACTTTAATATGTTGGGGGTCCACCGAGAAAATTACCCAGCTTTTCTCAATTATATGTCTTATATCATAGAAATCACTGTTAAAAGGTAAAACTAGTGCTCTTCTGAAGTGGTTCATAGATTCTTTATTCATAACTTGGGACTGGTTATTCAACCGTATACCTATCAATGGGGTGAAAACTACCATAAGTTGTTTTAGTAGCATTTCATTGAAAATATCACTTAAAAAGTTCTCCAGATACCCCCTTTTTATGAACATTTCCTTCAAAACCCCACACTGTGTCAGAATCTGTTTCTGAAACCATCCTTGCCAACTGGGCGCATTGTCCTTTTACCAAGGATTTTTTCTGATGGATAAGGTGGTGACTAGAATAATGCAACAAGGTGTTTGAATATGTGGGCTTCCTGTAAGTATTAGAGGAAAATTCACCTCTTAGTCTGTTTTTAGATAACTTAATTTCCAAATAACTAATTTCCTCTTCTGATACATTCATGGTGAATTTCAAAAATGTAGTAGTCGTGTGTAAGTATTGAAAAAATCATTTAGTCTGTCTCTTGTACCTGTGCAAAATATAATGATATCATCAAAAAAATCTACAAAATATGTCCATGAATTTGAAAAATTACTGTTTAAAATGTAATTCAACTCCCAATAGGCCAATACTAGGTTGGCAAAGGAGGGGGCACATGCTGCCCAATGGCCACTCCAGTTTTCTGCTTAAATAGTTGTTTTTCAAATTTTATGAAATTATTCTCCAGCACTATTTCCATCAAGTTAGCCAAAGTAGAAATTGTACGGCAAAATTTTTAACTTTTTGTATAGATAATTTCATTCATGGTTTTACCGTACTATATCTTTAAATGTGGACTGAAAGTTTGTAGTTGTCCAATCAGGTGTTTTTGAATGGTATATAAAGTGGCTGTTCAAATTATGTTTTATTCTGATTAAGTCTTTTGCATTGTCAAGATGAAAGCGTTAATTTAAAATACATTGGTGTGGTTCCAGTTTCGTGGTTATTCTTTGTTATTTACTGGTTGGTGTGTTTCATTTATAACTAATATGTTATTATATATGGATATATACTGACAACTTTTAGGATGGTGTTGATAAACTGATATGATATTGAACATAAAGTTCATAGGTAAGTACTAGGCTACCTGCTCTTGTGGATCATTTTAAGCTCAGATAATTTCCTTTCCAAAGATGAGAATCAAACCTTGTGCCTTGTGTTTTTTAAGGTACCACCTTAACCATTATACCAGTCCTCAACCCCCCCAAAAGTGAACCTGCCACTCTTTTACATACTGTCACGACTCAGATAGTTGGCATACTTGAATTCTTCTATTTCTTGTCTTTAGTCATCACAGGTAGAAAGGTGTACTACTCGAGTTTTGAAAAGTATAGATATTTGTGAAAAGGTTTTGTATTTCATACAGAGTTCTTACAATTAAGGTCCATAAGATTTTAATTGAGGTTTATGAGATTTCTTTAGGCTAGGGAAAAGAAAAAAATATTAGGGTGATATTTAGGAACCATCTTTTTTTTAACTTTGACCTCTTTTTACTCAATTATAAGTTATTCAAATGCCCTTTAAACAGGTTAGATAACTTGCTGCAGATTTTAGAATAGTAAAATCAGACTCTGTGTTATGTACAAAAATGTGCTACAGCCCCTAATGAAACAGGTTTCTGTCATGTTTAGATGAGCACAAACACTGTAAAGATGTATCAACAGGATACAAAGAAAATGTGTGGTAATGCTTTTAAAGTAACGTCTGTGGCACAGGATATGCTTATTTTAGAAGTGCCACAATGAAAGGAGGGTGACCGTTTTCTTATTTACTGTATTTATACTGTTACCTTTCTATGGTATTGCTTCCTTAGATGTCAGAACTGAGTTCTATTACCAATGCATTCAAAAAAACCTACATTTCTTCTAAGAGCTGAGAAATGTACATAGTCGTTTTGCCTCTTGAATATCTAGTAGATGCTGGCATGAAAGTTTCAAATCCATGTGTTGAGTTCATTTACTACTTCCCCCAACAAAATATACATTAAAATATACCACACCTCACACTTCAAGGACTAGTTTTTATTTGATAAATACATTTATTGCACTTTGTGTACATCTGTCAGATCATGCATCTTGGATCTGTTTATCTGAAATTCTGAGATGCAGACTTCAAAGAATATAGATGTGTAAGTTCTTGTTTTGTAACATAGACTTTGTTCAGTGACTTAGCAAGGATCTTTCTGTTATTTCTGTGCTAAATTACCATGGATAGTGTCAGATGGCAGTTTCCTAATGTGCTTATAAGATGATCCCTACTAGACAAATAGGAAGTATGCCACTCCGAAGAAAATGTAAAATGTGCTGATGAGAATGAGTTGTTTTGGTGTGTTCAGGCCCTTCACTTAAACCAAGTGCTAGACTCCAATGCTTTAATTTTTCAGACTGTTCTTTTTTTCCATAAGAGATACTTTGTCTGTTGAGTAAGCCAGTTTAGCATGGAAGATTAAATATGTGAGCTGCTAATGAACTTGGTTCTAGTGTCCTACATTTGATTCATCTTTCTCCATTTGCCTAGATTGTTTGAACAGATCATTTAACCGTATGGTACTCAAGGATAATTCTTGAAAATATGTACATGCAAAGTATACCAATGAGAATAAAAGATACACAAACTACTGAAGTGAACACACAACGAACGAGGAGCCACCAAGCTGGACAAACGATTCTTTAAGTCGTGCACCAAACCACTGTTTTATTACTGCTAGTGAAGCAAACACAAAGGTCCAGACAGCAAGGAGGAACTTTTTCAAAATGCCGTTTGTTTATCCAGTAGTTAAAGTAAACTCACTCTGGATGTTGGGGGTAGGGAAACTCCTGGATAAACAAATGCCATTTGGAAAAAGGTTCTCCCTGCTGTCTGGAACTTTGTGTTTGCTTCACTAGCCATAATAAAACAGTGGTTTGGTGCACGACTTAAAGAATCATT
Organism: Protopterus annectens; assembly: GCF_019279795.1. Classification (NCBI taxonomy): domain Eukaryota; kingdom Metazoa; phylum Chordata; order Ceratodontiformes; family Protopteridae; genus Protopterus; species Protopterus annectens. The sequence continues at coordinate 1,783,310,762 of NC_056726.1, read as the reverse complement.
TGTCCAGCTTGGTGGCTCCTTGTTCGTTACATGCAAAGTATGATTTTTAACAATATTGTACTAAATTTGGGTGTTGCAAGTGGAGGGATTCTGCTGCTGTGACCAACTAGTTTGTGAAGTTTGTGTCTATATTACAAGGCGTGGCAAGCGGAGGGATTATGCTGCTGTGACCAACTAGTTTGTGAAGTTTGGGTCTATATTACAGCATTGCATGCTTAAAAAAGCAAACAATGATTAATCGACCCCATGTAAGTGAAAGCTTACAATGTCGAAACCTCAGAACAGTGATTTTTTTCCAAGGGAAAAAAATCGCTGTTTCATAAAAAAAAAAAAAAAAAAAAAAAAAACCTTTAAAACATTACATAAATTAGGGGTGGGGGGGCTGAGCCCCCCACACACCCCTACTTAAATATACCAATGCTGAAATCGCACTATAGTGCTGAAAACGGCAAAGTAATGGAAGCGGCCAAGAGAATTCTTTCCCAGGGAAAGAATTCGCGTAATAGCCACTTCGCTATTTTGCCTTTTCATTCTTTTAGGTTCGATCAAGATGCATTCGACAGAATGCGTCTGGGATCACGTAATAGGAACCCTTAAGTTCATAACCTGACCTTTGATAAGGCCAGAACAGGATGACATCTGCATAAATTTAATGCTTTAATTTTCTTAATCAGACAAATATATTGTATTTTCCATCAGAAATATAGCCAGGCACACATCCTTACTCAGAAGAGTTAATTATTTCTGAGCATGTCTCAGAAACATTAAGGCTTGTAGACACCTCCAAAACTGTTGAATGTTTTAAGATAGTATATGCAGTATAAACCCATACAGCACATGCTTAGAGATGGGAATGCTCCACTAAAAGCAGCCTTTTTATGGTTTTTGGGCAGAGGCTGAAAAATAAGCATTTGGAAAGAAGTTTCCATGTTTAAATTTTAGAATATATGGGAGAGGAAGCATTGCAAGATTTGACCACAGAACATAAGTTTTATGGCTGCACCCTATATCCCATTCCAGAATGAAAAATAAAATCCAAAAGACTTTCCCCTCAATACTATTCCTCAGTCTCATTGTAATTCAAAGGATCATAATGGCAAAATTCAGAATGGTTTGAGTTTAATAATGAATTTGAAGGTATATAACATCTATGGTCACAGTAACCTCAAAACATGCCCTCTTCTGTAAGGTGAAGACACCTCAGCTTTAGTGGGAGTTCTGGGTGCACGGTCATGCAAATACTGCACCATCCAGTTTTGTAATTCACTGGTCTGCTGTTGAACTCATACTTTATTTTTCAATATTTACAATATTTGTGGCCTGCACAGTGTGCTGTTGCAGTTGTAATATGGATGCGATATTCCTCCTAGACTCCGGGGGGGGGGGGGGGCTGTTGCATCAGGGTCTATATTAGAACATTGAAGTTTCAAAACTTTGAATGTTCTAATATTGACCCCTATTCAGCGAAAGCTGAAAATATTGAAGCAACAGAAAACCAAATTTTTTCCTAGGGAAAGAATTTGGTTGTCAGTTTCTGTTGCTTCGGTATTTTCAGTGCTGTGGTGGAAAGATACGGGTCGGGTTCAGGTAAGTGTGCGATTGAGTGCGGGTTAGGTTAGTTAGGGTTAGGGTGCAGGTTAGGTATGTGTGCGATTGTGTGGACGTGAGGGTTAAGGTGGTTTATGTGAGTTAGGGTTAGGGTGCGGGTTAGGTATGTGTGCGATTGTGTGGACGTGAGGGATAGGGCGGGGTAAGTGAGTCAGGGTTAGGGTGCGGGAGAGGTGAGTGTGCGATAACGACGGACCTTAGGGTTAGGATTTGGGTTAAAGTAAGTGGATAGTTAGTGGTGTGTGCATAGTTTAGTGTAGGGTTAGGTGTAAGATTTTAGGTGTATGTGTGTGGATTGCTGTTTGTTTGGTGTGCTTGTGTTGTGTGTATGTGTTTTGGAGCAGCAAATTTTTTCCCTAGAAAAAAATTTGCTGTTCTGTATGTTTGATGTTTTCAGCTTTCGCTGAATAGGGGTCGATATTAGAACATTCGAAGTTTTGAAACTTCTATGTTCTAATATAGACCCTTGCATCAAAAGATATGTACATAAAGTGTTGTTTGATGCTATTTACAAGTAGATATAGCCCATGCTAACAAATGTGATAATAACATTTCCATCTAAATTTGAAAAATATTGAGACATGTGAAGATAGTTCCTTTCAGTTCTTCAGTTTATGTGCCAGACTTCGTAATAATATGCAGAAAACCAGAGTGTCTGATTAACGTACTTGTAACTCTAAACACTCCAAAGACAGCAGTGTCTTATAGAAACAGTACACATTTATTGCATCCTCCATCTTCAGAAGCAAAACGTGAATTACATTTATGATGTAGACATTCTTGTATAGGATTCATTAAATACTGCACATTTTACAGCATTACATTACTTTATATTATCATTGCTGATATATATTTTAAGAACAAAAATATATTTTTATTTTACAGTGCTAACACATTTCATTATTAGTTTCAGTTTTGTTTATTGAAATGTGTATTTGTTTAGTTGGTAGGTAAACTGGATCAAAGACTGTTTCCAACCATGACTTGAGCCACAGGACAATAAAGGATGATCCCAACAGAGTATTAGGTGACAGAACTGAACATTTAGTAAGAGAGGATGGGGACGCATGTTCATCAGTGGTATCTGCAGCTGGTGATGGGCCTGCTACCTTAACATTCTTTGACTCTGGTAGAGTTCTGGCTCTAATGTTCAGTTGAACATTACTTCAAGACATTTTTGTGGCCATCTCTCTGAACACCTCTCTAGACACCTCTTTAGACACCTCTGTGAACTTCAAAGTGTCATGGAAAAATCATTTTTTTTTCTTTCACCGTCAGTATAAGACATACATTTTTGAATAGTTGTCTCCTGTTTCTTCTTAGCACTTTGCTATTTAAAGTTTTTACAACAAATGATCTTGTTCATGTTTTCTATAAAAAGCTGTTCAAATAGTTTCACAAAATTGCTTTTTAAAGTTTTTACAACAAATGATCTTGTTCATGTTTTCTATAAAAAGCTGTTCAATTAGTTTCACAAAATAACTTAATTAAAGTCTCACCTTATTTCCTTTTGTCAAGTGATAAACAATCTACTTCAGCAAAATATTTGTCTTGAATGATTTACAGTATTTCTTTAATATGATTTTGATTCACAGGAGTCAACAAAGAAGTATATGTAGGAATCATTCCTTTTAATCTTTGACTCATTATTCGCTGAGGATGCGGTAGGTCAACACCTTGCAGTTACATTGCATTAATTCTAATTACCAGCCCACTTAACAATAAATGTTATTACAGAGAGTGATTACTTCGTCAGATGCTATAGAGTCGGTACTTCTCTCCTGATACTTAAGCATTTGAGTGTATACAGAGAGCGATTACTTCGTCAGATGCTTTCCAGTCTGTACTCTGTTCCTTATACTTAAGCATTTGACTGTATACAGTTGAAGTGGACAGAACAGGCTTAAATTCCTTTTGGTTTGAAACACTTTAAACTCATCAACAGCATATAGAGAACCTTTACTTCCCACAACATTTCAAATATAATATCTAAAAATATGTGTGCATATTGATTATGTCTTGACACACAGAGTCAACTAACTTTACAAATTCTGCAAAATGCACATAATAGTAGAGATCAGCTATACATTATGCTGATACTGGAATAAATGTGTACCATCCTTGCTTCAAGGTCTGCATGGTCATGAATAAAACTGCATTGCTTTTCTGACTTTAAGAATTCCAGCTAGTACATTTCTGAACTACATTTTTTTATTTGCACAGACATTCTTTGCCATATATTCTTTCTTGGAATTTGATTTTGTCCAAATGTGACCCATGTGATTTTTAACCTTTCAATAAAAGTATATCTAAATTTCATATCAAGTTATTTAAGCATTTTCATCTGTAAATCTTTTTTTTTTCTAAGTAGTTCTTCTTTAAGTTTCTCTAAGTATGGCCTGCTCAGTATATCTTCTGTATGCTTCCAGTTTCCTGGCTTGCAATTAACCACCAAATCATATATTTTTGTAAAGAAATGGGTAATTGTCTGCAAGTCAAGTGGGATTGTGTGCACTGGTTTCTTGAATATACTTACAGCAGTTGATGGTCAAGTCTGTTTGTTCTTCTTTCCTAAAAACATTTTGATGAAGCTTGCCAAACTATTTTTCATCTATGTAAGCAAGCATCTCTTTTCATTCAGGAAAGTTTCTGAGGTTTTAGGTAATTAGTTATACTGTACTTGCTCCATTTTGACACATCAGCTTGGAAACAAACTGGTTTATTCAAATGACAATACTTCATTATTGGTATTCTGGTAAACATGTAAACAATTCAAAACTCTTTTTTCTTGCTCTTCACTCCAATATGAAACAGAATCTTTTTCCGAAAGTTTCCATAATTTCATAGTTATTTCACACAGGTTCATAATACACTTCAAAATATATCATAGTTTTCCTAAAAATTTCATTGACTACTGCACATTGCACAAAAGTGCTTGTTTATCCTCTGATAGAGGCAAATGAACCATGCCTCTCACTTTCACATCATCTGGGGTTCATGCTTTCTCTAGTCAAAATATGAGCTATATTTCTCAAAGTCATCTGAATTGATTTTATGCTTACTCTTAAGTGTGAGGTTATACTATCTCAATCTGTTCAATAACTGAATCAGTTTCTCTAGACCCAAGCCCAATATATCTTTAGTAATATTAACAACTTCAACACTTTCAATAATTTTTGCAACAGCTCTCTGAAGCATGTCAGGTATTGATGAAACAACATACAGAATTCAGGACTGTATATCGTGCAGTAGGCATATTAAATTAACTTTCCTCTTCAAACTTAAACTGCTGAAATCCCTTGTTACCATCAAGTACAGAGACATTCTTTGTGGCAATACATCAACGACTTCTGCAGTACAAAATTAATAATTGTTCTTCTGAGTCTGTTTCTTAATCACATCCATATTCTCTATTATTTCCAGGTGTCTTACAGTGCTTCCTTTGCAACTTAATGGAACTTTCCTTGGAACAAATTTGACTGTCTACATTGCAGGATCTATTTGAGCTTGATGAACTCCTGGTAAATAGCCAAAAACAGTATATAAATGTTATTCATCACTCTTTACATGTCAAACATGAATCTTTTTAACCATACCAATCTTCCGGCACATCCTACCAAGACTATCTTTAGCTTCAGTTATGTCTAATTAAGTCTTATTGTTTATTCTCATATTCATAAGTAAGAGATTTCTGACTCATTGTTCAAATGAGATGGCCTAAATAAATAAGCAGCTTTCACATGGACTGTTTCATTTAATTTTCTTTAATGTTAACACTGTGAATGAATATGTTACACTCTGTCAATGTGTTATGACTAAACATAAAACTTTTTGAGGATCTCTACTCAGATCTGACTGATCTTGTTTCTGACTTTCTTACATTCTTGCAAACTGTTCTATTTCAACACTTACTGTGCCCACAAATAAATCACTTTCATGGCTCTTTTCCACAACATGTATTGTGTTTGGTTGCAAAGTCAATTCTGTTGTTTTACACAATTTTATAAAACTGACCATTGCAGAACATTCTTTTTTATAACAATGATTACCATACCTAATACAGGACTTATCATTTGGGCACTTTTTATTCTTTTTCTGTCTCTCGTTGCTATCTCAGATCATTTTCTGTTTATTTTTCCCCTTTTTGCAATTTTTTTTTGTCTTTTCTGCTGTGTTCTATAATATGACATATGTAGGAAAATAGCAGGAGGATCATGAGCATTTTCAAGGCAGTGGAAAGAGGCAGTATGTCAGGAATTTGAGCATGTACACAAGCAAAAGGGATGTCAGGAACTCAGCTAATGCCACATAATACGTTGCCATAAAGGCACTTAAGCCACTGGAGTCAGTCCACACCCAGTGCAGTGAAGTCTAAATTGGGATCTTTCTGTCATATTTCATTAATGCTGATTTGTGTTGAGCAATGGACTTTGAAATTGGTGAATATTTTTGTAGTTGTTGCTTTTAGGAGAGATAATTTATTAAATGGAAAGTATGTCTGCATGATAGCAGGTCTTTACATGGAATTCATGCCACAGAATTGGACATCAGAAGAAAGGGAAGTCTTCATGCTGGTCAAGCAGAGTTTCTCCAGCCACATAGGCTTATCTTAACATTTGCAAAAGACAGAGGGCTTGAGTGCCAGTATAAAGTAATGAGTCAAATCAAGTATCTGATACAACAGAAAGCTCATAGCATGCTTTTGAAATTGTGAAGCTTTGGCCCTCAGGTTTCAATTTAAAAATAAAAAAAAAACAAGTAAAGGAGATACAACATTTAAGAACTTAATCTCTAAGCAAGAGTAAAAGCAAATGACCAAGTTTTCAAAAGCCATGTAGCTAAAACACTTGATGTCCTTAAGGAGTCATTTGCATATATCCCATGGGTTTCTGTTATAGGAGGTTTAAGGTATCACACAGTGAAAACTCTAGCTTGGCTGGGTTTTCTTGCAGTTATTATGGGATGGTTTGTCTGTGTCCCCTTTTTACCCTTTGGTTTGGATGCTAGTTAGGATATTTTGCAAGTACCTTAATCTTTATGGGTATCAGAATCTTCTAAGATGACAGCCCCTTATGTGGCAGCAGCCTCTTCTTCATTGTTCATCTTGTGTTTCTGTTTTTTTCCATAGTTGGTCTGTTTTTCTCGGAGTTGCTGGTGGCCCAAGTGTGGAGAGGAGGCAGCAGTGGTGTCGGAGGACTGGTCGGACTGGTAGACCATTTGGGATTAGATCAGGTAGTGTGGAGTGCTGCAGTGGTGGGAATGGCTGGAGTGGTTGGCCTGGTCATGGCTGTTTGGATCTGTATGTGTAGAGGTGCACTGTGTAAAGCAGATGGTGGAGACTGAGTATTGGATGGTATCAGATGGTGTTGGAGGGTGTTTTGCCAGATCCGAGTTGATTGTGAAGGTGGAAACTGGACTGTTATTGGGCAGAGATGAGATTAGTGTCAGAGTGGATGGTAAATTGAGATTGTGAAGACTGCAGTCATTGACCTGGACAAGGGTGGATGGTGGAGACCCGGTCGTCTGCTTGGATGTATGCTGATTCAGATGTTTGATGTCTGTTTTTGTTGGATTGGTGGAACTAAACTGGGATTTTCTGGTGTTGAGATGGAGCTTCAGTTTGCTGGAACTGTGTTGTGTGTGTTTATATTGTTTATGTGGTTACATGCTTGTGTTTTTCGTTGCAGTGTTCTCTGTTGTGTGTCAATGAGCTTGAAGGATTGTAATTTCATTCAGCTGTGCACTTTATGGTGGTATGGTCAGAATGATAATAAAGGTTTACTTTACTTTACGTTTACTTTACTAGCTGGGTATAAAGACCCTGTGCTTCTGAAGTATACCCAGACTATCCACTTACACTGTGCTGATAAGGGCAGTAAAAAAACATGCCTGTCCACAGCTAGTGGGGTTTGGTTTTCTTAGCTTGAGTGTAACCATAAAGACTTAAAAATTGCAAAAGTCATGAACATTCAGAAATCATGTAGCTGAAACACTTGATGGCCTTATGGGTCATTTGCATATCTCACAAGAGCCTCCATTACAGGAAGTTTAAGGTATCACACAGTGAGGACACTAGCTTGGCTGAGTTTGGCTTCCAAAGCTTAAGGACACTTTCTATGTGCCTAAACTGTCGTTAGCTTGAGCAGAGCTGAAGAAAGCCAACTGTTTGAATGACAAGCCCAGCTAACAGTTCCTCATTGCTGAGCAACTAAGTTCCTTTTGGGGGAAGAATTTTTAATATTTTAATGTTATTACAGAAATTTTACTTTTTCTGTGAAATAATTTATTCAAAGTTAGTAAAAAGTGTTTTTGTGGACTTTCATCTGACTTTTAGTCAGTTTTTACTATGAAGTGCAACATTTTACTTTTGTGGAAAAAAAGTTTTTATGGCTAAGTTTTTTGTTTGTTGTTCCGAACTAAAACTTGTGCTAAATGACTTTTGGGGATGGGGTAAGTACTTTTCACTGTACATTTTGTTGGAAAAATCTACTTATTTAATACTTACCTCTATCACTGACTACTACTGTCAGTCTTGCGCAGGTTTCAGGCATCATTTTTGGCTTTACCATGGAACAACCTACTGGTTCCCCAGTTTTGAATTCTTCCAGTCACAAAAGGAATAAAATTTCCAAACATACTTTGCCCCTTCACCAGGTTGCAAATTCATCTCCACTGCAGATGGATGACTGCTGTGGCCATTTCTAGTTCCACAGACCATTGTAGCTTCCTTTGGTTTAGTACCTTTAACCACCATGGACTGGGGGATAGCCACTTCCTTTGTTTATATGTAATCCAAACATACTGTGTGCTGCTGCATCTTATTGTATATATTTATACATTTATATAAATTGTTTTTTTTAAAGAATGTGAACATAGAGTTTTTCTCCCCAGGCCTCCCCCTGAAAAGGGACTTGTACCCAGTCGGACTTTCCTGGTCAAAAATCCAAACAAATGAACAATTAATTAATTAATTCATTCATGTTTCATGGCTGCTTATACAAAGTTTACCTCAGGATGTTAAAGCTGAAAGTTTAAATTCTTCTTTAGACAGACAGGCTGATTTTAGACTATCTGCTGCTGAGGTCCTGAAAAAGTGTGCTGAGATTGGGAAGCTGATTTAAGGAGTTTCTCAGATTTTCAGCCTTCCTTCTACAAGTTTGTCAAAGATTTTACATCTATCTCGGCATCATCTCATAAAAAGGCAAATTAGCAGACAGAGCAAGCGTCTAGTGAGCAGGCTTCTTAAAAACAATGGTAAGGCAGTATCAGAAAGAAAGGAAGAGCTCCCCCCCCAAAACAAGGATAGTCCAACAAGTTTGTATGACTGTTTACAGGAAACAACCCCCTTCTTTCCTCCTTGGCAAGCCTTTAAGTATTCCTCAAAATATGGCTCTCCATTTCTCTCTCTGTCTTTGGCAACAGGTAGTCTCAGACCAATTCATCAGGGATAGAGATGATAGTGGAAATTCTTCCCTCCCTTTTGATGGATCTCATCCACCAGATACAAATTCTTTATTTCCACTCCAGTCATTCAGCATCTATTGACTTAGCGAGTGATTCAAGCTGCATCTTCTTCTCTGATAAGGAATGTTTCTTTTACCAAAGAAAGAAGCTTCATGAAGAATCTTTCATTTTTAAACCAGTTTGTGAAAGTTGCAAAGTTCAAAATGCTTTCTGTTCATGACATGTTAACTCTCACCCCCCCTGTTTAAGTTTTTTAGTGACCCTAGATTTAAATGATGCTTATCATCACATTCCTATAGTACCAAATTTCAAACATTTATTAAGGTTTTCTGTGTATGGATCACATTTTCATTTCTCTGCATTACCCTTTTGTCCACTGCTCCAAGGGTATTCACTGTCCCCAGGATTCAACAAAATCCATTTAGGCTCTGTGGAGAGCCTACATGGAATGTATCTGTGTACACAGCCATGGTTCCTCCAAAGCAGAATACTATACATATTAATTATGGTGTGCTGCACAGAAACACGGATATTTAATCCATGCAAGACTGACTTTGCAGGCTGTCACTTAATTCTGGACTGTAAAGAAAAATTCTGGATAGTTGCTAAGCACAGCACAATACCTTTCAGACGATTAACCTGGATGGAAAAGTATACAAGGCATTTTATTTCATTAAATTGCAATTTTTTTTATTTTTTGCATTTATATGCTTGTTTGCGTGGTGCTTAGCTATGCTTAGCTTTGCTCACATATACAGCAGACATCCACTAGACATCTAAAAATAAAAATCAGATGTATTTATTTGTTCTAGTTCTGATGTGCTTAGCCCAGTGAAGCTGTGCTACACTGACAGGTACCTTTGCAGTATATCTGCAAATGCACAAGTTCTTTTCACTGGCTAGATAGGCTGAGTTATGGCCTACAATGTAGTAGGTCCTGGGTTTGAGTCCTGGGCAGTAATACTTTTTACATATATTGCTGTGAAACTGTGTCAGGTGACTGAAACATTGGTTGAGTTTAAAAATGAATGAAATTTGAAACGTTGCGCTATGCTGAGCAGTGCTTAAACATGGTTAATGGTCTATTCCAGTTTGTGAGTTGCTAAACTCCACTTAAACATGCTTTGTGTGAGTTTGCATGATGCTAAGCGAAGCAGTGCATTTTTGAAAGTTATAGTATTAGGTGTAAGGGTGGGAATGCAGCCTATATGAAGGCCAGCAGGTGGGAATTTCACATGATTCCTTGCAGTCTGACCTTGACTATAGGTATGGCTGCTGGTGTTGGAGAGGGAGTGCATTTTAGGGCACAGAAGTGGAGTGTACAGGAGTCCAGAGTTTTTTATTGGACTCCTGGTACACCACCACCAACCCTGGCTGTTGCAGGGTGACTACCAGGGCTCAGCGTGTAAGTCTGAGGCCTGGGATAATTTGGCCAGGAACCTAACCAGTGCAACTGGTATCCCCTGCACTGGTAAGCAGTGCCATTGCCGCTATGATGACCTGTACCATAGGAAGAGGGGAACCTTGTATCGCTGGATCCAAGAGGTGAGAGATGGGCACACCCCACAGATATATAAATATGTTTTCCAGTACTTGATTAATATACAAGGTGAATCTGCACAACAATGACATGCATAATGGTTTCCTTCTGTTACCACAGCTGCAGAAGACAGGGCTCGCAATGTACAGTCCTATGCAAGGCCTTTGGCCAGGATGAGGCAAGCATGTGGTATGTAAAAAAATCAATAAAGTAATAACTTAATGCATAGCAATAATACCATAAAGTAATTACAAATATTGCAGTCTTAACAGTCATGTATGAAATACCTGGGACATCATACATTTTTATTAATGTGTCTGTGCATATCTGAACTGGTAAAGCAAGTTAAAGCAAGTAAACATGCAAAACTGTGTAGCATAGCTTCCAACTCTCAGTTAATGTTGTGGTCTACCCAGATTAAGAGTCACTGTGTGTTCTGCTCAGTGTCTGAAGTATGCTGTACATTGCACTCAATAAATGAATAGGGTAAATGGGTAAGTTCATAGAAGTCCTAGACTGCTATCCATGTGTGTAAATGCCAGATATGAAGCAACAATAATCAATAAACTGTAAAAGGAGATGGTGCTTTGATAATTAAGTTTTGCAAATAAAATGTGCAGTATTTCTGTAATTACTGCTTGTGAGTTCTAATCTGACACCAGCCAATTGAGACATGTAAAGTGATCAATGATGTTTCAACATATGACATTGTGACATACATAAATCCTGTGCAGTACCCAGATTAAGGGTCAAGGTTGTATTCTGCTCATGTTGTCTGATATATGCTGTAGGTTGCAGTCAATATATGAATAGGGTAAATGTGTAAGCTTTTAAAGCAGATGGTGGTCTGAGAATTTATTTTTTAAAATAAAACATTCAGTCTACCTGTAATCACTGCTTGTGGGTTCTAATCCCATGCCAGCCAACCGAGAAATGTCTAGCTGTCTAGTGTAATCAGTGTACATGAACATACCTCTCAACTGTCACAATTTTTGCAGAATGTAAGTAATGACTACTGCCCCATATGTCTGGTCCTTTGATTTGCAGATATATGACATTACTTGAAATGCAATTTAATGGCAAATGTGTTATCAGAACACCTTGCTACTAATGTATGAGCACAATATGTAAAAATGTTCCCTGTCGATGCCCCTTTGTACCACCATTATGTATGGCTTGGCCCATAATGTCAAATGCTAACAGGTGAAACATCATATATACATATAAGCAGTCAGCGTTCTCACAACTGAACTCTGACATATCTAGAAGTATGTAGTTGTAGTCTGTGTAGTTATATTATCTGCGAAGTTACTAATGTTCTTATTTTTTCTCTCGCCCCACCCCCTCCTCTTCTTTATTTATTAATTATATTTATTATTATTATTATCATTTGGTTTTATAATATTATTTGTAATCACCACTTATGTCGGCCTTATGTATAATTTGATATTGCTTTGCTGTTAAAAAACTTTCATTTGCATTATTTATTATTGTGTTCCTCATTATATTATGTAGTATTATATAGTATATCCTCATTATATTATTTTCAATTTGTTTCCATTATTGTTTTCTCATATGTTATTAATTACATTTGTTTTGGTTATGTTTATTTTTCCTTATGTTTATATTTCCTTTACTACAGCGTGACAAGGTAGGCCTGTTCCCGGTGATCCACCTACCTTGACTTCTCTGGCAGAGGCACTGGAGCTTAGCACATCTGGGCCACAGGATGTTGGCAACACATCTGCTGTCCCTGCACTACCCACTCCATTGGGCAGGGCATGGTCCCCTCTCTGGGAGTAGAAGTGGAGGGGGTGCTTACGTCATCCGTGATGAACTGCCAGGCATGGTGCATGGGCTGCTGCGCAAAACTGTTGGTGAACTTCTATGCTGGATAGAGAGCATGCTGTCCATCTTGGTGGAGCAGGCTCACCCCAGATGCCAGCATCGACCACTGACTCCACACGAGCAGTGAAGGTGTAGTGCTGACAGTCCCATGAGTACGGACTTGAGTCACACTGTTACTGAGTTTGACATCCATGGGACTGTGATTCCACAACACCCTCCCCAACCAAGGTGTTCACCCCCTTCTTGTGTCACACACCAACCCTGTCTGCTGTCTTGTCTGTTTACAAAAGCTTCCTCACCTTCCTAACTTACTTCCCCACACATACCTAGATTCATAGATTAGTACTAAGCTAACTGCCCTTACGAGTCATTTTAAGCCTAGCCAATTATCCCTTGTGAGACTCAAACCCTGCACCTTGTACTTGCAAGGCAAACACCTTAACCATTAGGCAGCCCTCCCAACCTATGTCCCTGCCCCAACATTTCACTCTCACCTTAAAAAAAAATGGGTACCTGCCCCCCCAGAATATATCGTCCCATATATAGTTCTCCATTTTGGACTTGCGTCCACTGAACACACTTAATTTGGTCAAATTGGCTTGACAATACACTTATATTGTCATCACCCCCCTCTTTCTAGGTGTGACAGTCCAAATTCAGCTAAAAAGCTGTTAAAGTACACAGTTGTTGCCATCGAAGAAATGGATAGCTATGGTTCTTCCCTACACCCTTCCTGCACATACCTGCCTGCCTTTCAGTATGTTTTTCTCCCTGTTTGCACCCCATTTTGCCACTTTCCTAGCTCCCCATTTTTCTTTTTTATAAAGAATATTTGCACTAAGCTATGCTAAATGGTGGTATATTGATCTATATATTCAAAAACATAGTAATCACCTTATACCTGTGCTCTATTTAAAACACAGGACCATTGCACCTGATGAGTAGTGCATTAACCAGCCAGGCCACGCAGTCAGTTAGCTGACATAGGTGTTTTAAGCAAAACATAACACTTGTCATTTTCCTGTCATTAATCGTGTTTAAATAGTGCTGCACAATATGCTGCATCACTCAAATCTGCTAAAAGATGAATGGAAAAATGGGAGTGTAACTGGGACTGGTGTATAGAAATACATATCTACAAAGCCAGACATGAAATAATCGATGTAGTGAAGTATCTGACAGGAGATAACTGTGCAATTATATCTACATTTAAAATTACAGCTGCTATAATGTTGACTCAGTAGCTCAATCTGTTAAGGACTTTGAAAGCATTAATTTTTGGTCCACATGGTCCTGGGTTCAAATCCAGTGCTGTGTAGCATTTAAAATACATGTATGTGTACATCACCATTATAAATCCTGGCATGTATGACTGTCTTATCACCTATTTTTCCACCCAAAGCAGTACAGATGGAATGTCTGCTTATCAATAATGGAAGTCAAAGCCTACAGATAGGACCACAGTTAAACTATTACAACACTAGAAAGCACAAAGAATGTCAGCTCATGCATTAGTATGAATTCATAGAGGAGTTTGAAGTATGTAATTCAAATAAGTCCCAGTAATATCAGACTTAAGGACACACTGATTTGCTGCTGATATTACAGACATCCACAGCTGCTCAAGTAACATGCACATATGGAGGTTGTGCTAGAAGTAAGGGTTGCCAGCACACACGTTCCAGATGACTACCATGACATAAATAACTTGGCAGTTTGTTAAATGGTTGCCATAATGGTAAATGTACCCCTACCTTGTTCTAGGACACACCAGCCATGTTGCCTTTTACTCTGTTAATTAATCCTTTGGCAAGCATACTTACCTTAAACACATACCTCAATTTCCAGTGAGATGGATTCCCTCAATCAGGCTCCGGCTGTACACCAAGGCTGCCACAGATCCCACAGTTACTCATAAGTGGTGTTGTCCTCCACTTTCTGCAGCCTGTCTGACTATGCCTATTTCCTGCAGCAGCAGCAGCAGCTTCAGCCTGCAGCACACACATCTGTATGTAATAAATAGCTGCTACAGACATTTTGTTTGTGCGGATGTAGTATCTTTACCCCAGTAATTTCCACCCCGACATATGAGAAAGGGGATGGAATCTACATTGAGGCCTTATTTCATGTTGAATAGTTGCATGGAATTGGCTGATTATACTGCAGATTAGCTGTGTATGCTGCATTTAGCATTTCTGAACCACAGATTGGTTCAGAGGCAATCACCTGCTAATGAGAACCATCTTAAAAAGGCAAAACCCTAGCTAGGGGAACCATTGTGTATGAGAGTTAGTTTCTATGGTTAACTCATTGTCAGACTACTTATGTATCTGTATCTTTCAACAGGGGAGTATTGTACTCCATTAGGTATGTAACCATTCTGTTTCCACAATGAGTCATATGTTTGAATATACTTAGAGGGAACGGGATTACATCATTAAGCCTTTATCAGAACTGTACTGATGACATGCCATTGATCTCCAGCTGTGTTACACCTACAGAGGATGTAGAGTACAGCAAGGGTATAATGCTGTCTGTTAACTAGGTACACAGGTCTCCTGGATACTTCCTTTGTTAGCAGTTGTAATACTAAAATGCTATTTGGTTGGTACTGTTGTTTATACATATGTTATGAGGGTGATTCCTGCTGTGGGGCACACAACAATGGACTCCTGTATTGGGTGTGTGATCATATGTGAGTATCTGTCATCGCCCAAACAGGATTAGGTCACTTTTGCTACTATCCTAGTTGGGTCCACACCCTTTGTATGTATGACACACTGTTGAATATGAGATGTATAATCATCAGGAAATACCGATAGCCTTCCTTTATTACTGTATCTCTACATACTGTACACCCATGTATGTGATCATGATATGTGCTCTCATTTATTTGCATTTCAGGAGATATCATGCATGCCAGATGATGGCCACCTTTCACTGACACAGAAAACTACCTCATTACTGAGGGCATGAGACAGTACTATCAAGTCCTGCTGTCCAGAGGGAGGAAGGGCAAATAATCAAGAGCGACAAGCCTTGTGGGATGAAGTGATGCATAACATCAATGCTGTGGGTCACCAGAAATGCACATATGAGCAGGTGCGACACCGTGCCACAGATATGATACACTTGGCATGCAGATGGGCAGCGGATGTGGCCAGGGATCGTCAGGTCACTGGTGGTGGGCGTGCAGCAGAACACCCTTTGTCAGCCACAGAAGAATTCCTGGTGAACCTTGCAACACAGAACAGCTCTCAGGCATGCATCACCCAATATGTAGTGGATGTGGGTGCCACCGTTTCCACTCAAGAGGAGCATCCAGGTATGCTTAATTGGATCAGCATTGGAATACTGTAGCATTTAGCGTGTCAGGGTGTACATAGTTTTACTTGGGTGTCAGGTATTTTATGGGGTGGGGGGAAGGTGGTTAGGTGCAGTTTTAAGGTCATGCACAGATTGTGACCCATTTACCTGTTAACATAGTAACTACTGTAAATGGAAGATATTTGGACATGTTACCAATGTTATACTGTAACATGTGGTGCTGTTTACATTACCTCTTCCTCATATTTTTTCATGACCACAGGAATAGGAAGAGACTGCACTCCTGCTACTGGTAAGCACAAAACAGTTTTGTCAGAGATGCAGATTTAGTTCAAGGTATTAGCTAAAGTATCATCCCAGGACTGCTGGCTGGATTGATGTACTGTCTGCATGATTGCCAAATGTACAGATATTTTCTGACTGTACACAGTTTAGGATCATGCCTGTGCCTTGTAGATGTGACCACAGTGATTGATTTGACAGTATTGTCAGGACATTACAGATTGTCATAACTGTAAACTGTGCAGAGTTCTGCAGAATGTCAACAGTGTACATAATTTATGTTTACTCATAAGATTCTAGTTTAAAGAACTTTTATTTTCAAATAATTACAGCTTTTCATTAAAAAATAATGTCTTCATGTCCTACTATATGCAATTGTGGGTTATACAAGTCTGTAATAGTTACAGCTGTGTATACAGCTTAACATATATTGCAACATAATACTGCAGAACGTAGTAGTGCAAGTAGTAATGTGATGGTTTTACTTTGTATTGCAGGTGATCTGGGAGGTTGGTCTCTGTCCCCTTCACAACCTGATGTCAGTGATTCTTCAGACTCTGATGATGATGGTGGCCAAAGTGAGACACAGCTGGGAGTTGCAGGGGCTGAATCTGTCACAGAGGTTTATATCCCTCATTTGCCCTCATTATCACCATACACAGCCAGTATGCCTATGCAAACCCAGTCCCCTGTGGCCACAGATATTGGATAGTCGGATGGTGGGGACATTGAACAGAGAAGTGTGGCTACTGTGGCTGCACTGACTGTTGACACTGGCCATAGCCAAACAGTTGGTGAGGTTCCACACAGGCAGATTGATGGGGGTGCTCATAGGTGGCTTGCTGCCAGTTGCAGGTGTCTCATTACATGTTACTCGTTATATGCTTAGGGCTATCATGGAGGCACAGGCATGTTCAGAAAGGAACTCCAAATGAATGCTCAGGGTTATGGATGCATCGAAGTCTGACACCCATGACTGCCTCCACCATGTTGCTGATACCCTGGAACAGTTGACTGATGCAGGGAAAGATGTTGATCTGAGACAGATCGCACACTATCTGTCTTAGAACGCACATTGTCTGTAATGGAACTCCTGGTTGGAGTTGAGTGTCAGCCTCGTGGATGTAGGTCAGCAACTACATCTGCTGAAAGTCCATGTGGCCATGCATAATCACGCTTCTATAGTGGAGGTACATCCAGTGCTCCAGAGGAGAGTGTGCTGTCCACACCAAGATGTGGCAGGCCATGGGATTGTAGTCCTGGGCGTTCCTGTGGAGCACACATTCCCAGCAGACAGCAGTCACCCTCAGGTAGTAGCTAGGATCTGGCCTTGGGCATGGAGGTGCCAGTGCAACTCCTGGCAGAGACATTTTTGATGTTTCGGAGCAGAGACTATGAACTGTCAGCTCTGCTATGAATGTCTCAAAGCTGTCCAACATACAGGCATCTAGAGGTAGAACTGAGCTTGGCTGTGTTCACACAGACACTCACACACTACTGTCACATTCAGGTCACCTACAGAAACACAGACCATATTTCCATGGTCCATCTTGCCTGCTTCCCTTCCTGACTCCCACACACGCTTGCCAACGTATTGGGTCAGCCTAGGCCTCCTGCACCCCCCCCCCTCAACACCCTGTGCAAGTGATGATACCTGTGCCAAATCCCTGTCATCCATCTCATCGATGTAGGAAAATGAAGCTATGTGCATGATGCACAGGGTGACTACCTGCATTAATATGAATTTGTTTCATCCATTGTTGCTTTTGACATGCTACTTGTACTGGTCATTTACAGATATTGTACATTGCCATTTATAATGAGCATACCATAATAATTTGTGTACATTGCATTGGATGCTGTTGTAATGGCTGTGTAGTAACACAATGAAAGGTGTCTCATGGAAATGTTTATGTTTCATTTTTAGGATTGTGTAGGACACACCTATGGGTACAGATCTACAGTAAAACCATCAATATCAGAGCATAGGACTGAATGTCAGCACAGAAGAAAAATGCCTTCAGAAAGGTAAAACAGTGTAGTCACATGGGTCCATAGGTTCATATGTGTATAATAGGCTAACAAAAACAAAGGCTTCTTTCAACCTAGCCATGCATCCCTAAACTCTGACAAGGTCTGATACCCTTAATAAGTGTAAGCAGAGTTTTGGGAGTTGAGACATCTACAGGCTGGGGCATGGCAGATGAACCATCTACAGTTTCCCTGTATCCACTAGAGACATTGGCCCTAAACCAGGTATGACTGTCCTGTTCCCCATCTAATTGTGTAATTAGCACTTGATTTGCATTAGGGCAGAACTCTGCTTCACATAGATGGGGAGACTGTTGCATATAGGGTGTAGTCTCTGGGTTACATACAAGTATCATATCATATCAGTTACAAGTGGTGTCCCACAAGGCTCAGTCCTGGGACCTCTCTTGTTCGGTATATATTTCCCGGAGGTACAGGCCAACATGGAAGGACTGTGGCTGACCAAGTTCGCAGATGACTGCAAACTGGGCGCCATAATCGACTCTCCAGCCGACACAAGCATCCTCCAAAAGGGCCTCATAGAAACAGACAACTGGTGCCAGAGCCATGGCCTCAAGCTAAATGCCAAAAAGTGTATAGTCGTCCCCTTTGGCAAAAACAAAGTGCCCACAAATTACCACATAGGTGGTAATCCATTAAGTACAGAAGAAGTAATTAGGGACCTGGGGACCCAAGTTGATAGCAATCTCTCATTTGACAACCACGTGGCCAAAGTGGTTTGAAAAACATTTTATATAGCCCACCTAATCATGAAGGGATTCACATCTAGATCAGGGGACGTCATCGTGCCTCTTTACTCATCCCTCATCAGGCCCATAATTGAGTACAATGCCCTTTTGGGATGTACCTTACCAGACACCTGCAGCAACTGGAAAGACCCCAAAAGTACCTCACCAAGAGGATCAAAGGGCTCAAACAGATGCCATATGCTGCCCGGTTAAAGAAACTCCAGCTCTACTCAGTGGCATACCGCCTGTTCAGAGGCGATCTGTGCCTGACGTATAAAGCCATGTCCAACCCGGAATTAATGGACATGCTGCACCTCAGAAAATCCAAATCCCATCGAGCTGCGCACTCGAGAGACTTGAACCTCAGCACTGAAATAAATAGGACATGCTGGAGGGACAGATTCATAATCCAGAGGCTCCCTTCACTCTGGAATAAAATCCCAGTCCAGGTTAGGCAGAGTCCCTCATTGACTCTCTTCAAGAGGAATCTTGATGAGTGGATGGGAGATCGTAGGTTTACCCCAGGTATCACTTCTGTGTCACTGTTAGACAGAGGCACAGTATACTAACCTCGAAAAAGGGCATAGCAAAATAAATTTAAAATGGGTGGCGAAAGCCAAACACATTCTGGCTAGGCTTATAAATGCCCTAGGGCAGATAGCCTAGTATGAACCTATGAACCTATGAACATACAGTACCTGTCTCTGCAGCATGTCCTATGTATACCACAGGCAAGGTGTACATATGTAGAACAGGTAATTCTTGTGCTAGTCCTTTCTTGGATATGTAGGAGGTGCACAGTGGGATCTGACACCAGCCTGTATTGCAGGCATACACCTCCCCTCCAAAGCATGTAGGAAACAGAATACAAAGTTAGGGCCTTGACGCGGACTGAATAGGGCATGTTACATACACTGTGTAGTGGTTTAGTGTAGGATGTTACAGTTGTCAGATATGCCTGGTTAGTTACATATCAAAGGTGACATTGCACTCAATGATAGGTCTGATGAATGTTGACTAAAGGTGAACAATGACTTCCTTGGATTTGCATGCCATACCTTTGTTTATAGGTTGCTCAGCATAGAATGAATTCCCAAATATTGGGAGACCCATGACAGCCAAAGGCTAGATCACCATCTATGTGTCCATAAGTCCCTGACTACTGGGTCAACTGTCAGAGGTGTGCAGTCAATACAATAGTTACCAGAGGTGGGTGACTTCTCAAAGGATGGTATTGTGCATTTTTTGGCAGTTAGTGTTAGTCCATAGCTCTGACAACAACTAGACATCTGTGTCAGTGAATCCTGGATAACTTTTGTGTCCGTGTGGGATTCAATGACAGCTCCTAATTTGCAATCATCTGGAAATTTAATCAGCCAGAGACCACTGACAGTGGCTGTGACTGCAGAGAAGTAAATGCCTAAAAGGAGCAGTCCGAAGAATGATTTGTGAGGGAGTCTACTGGTGACTGGCCTCATTGCAGAGGTGGACTCCCCAGTGCTAACATCCTAGATCCTGTCTGTCAGTCACTTGGCTATCCACTGGCTGACATACTAGTTTGTAACTAATCTTGATGGCCTTATAGTGTCAAATGCCTTGTCAGGCCATGGTAGGTGGAGTGAATCATTTTTCCCTCATCCATTGCTTTGGTTGCCACTCAAAGAGGTCCACCAAGTAGGGTAGGCATGATATTCCCTTGACAAAACCAACTGAGTTTGGTTTAGTGTCTGTAAGTGTACTACATCTTTATTGATCATTTCCATGATAATTCTTTTGATGGCTTTAATTATCAGAGTACTGAGACTTCTGGGGATAGTGCTTGTCACTGCATGCTGGCTGTCCTATGTGCAACTCAGTATTGGAGTTAATTCCATCATGGCTTCCAAGAAAATCATCACCCAATGTGTCTGAGTCTGTACAGAGCACTTGCAAACATGGAGAGGAAACTAATATGTACACTATGTAAAGGTAAGGATGAAGTATTTACACAGTTATTCTGCAGTTAGAGACTAATCAAGCAGTGCTTATTGAAAGCAAACACTTGCCTTGTGAAGAATGCAAAAAAAGAGGGCAGTTGCCTGAATTGCTGCTGCCTGGCTACTACTACTACTGGTCTCACCACAGCCTCACCCTGCTGGGATACAAAGCTCCAGTTCTTTTCCTTTCACTCGAAGCAAAACATTAGCAGCAATCTCAAGATAAGAAGCAGGCCACAGCCTGTTGTTGATCCACACACTTGTCTCACATGATGCAAGGCTCTGTAGGTTTGTCATAGCCTTTTCCAGGTAGATGCCTTGATTAGCAACCAGACCATCCATTTGACTTTTGGATGTATTTTGCCTTGGGTTCCGAGGCTTGTAGGATTTGACTAGGGTACTGACCTGATGGTGATTAGGAGCACAGCTGCTGCATCACAATATAATGTTCAATGTCAGTTGACATAGATATCCAAGGTTGCTCTAGCAAGTTCCACAGTGGCAGTAATCCATGTTTCATAGCAATTCATGCAGCCATGACAACAGCGTAATGGTGGACATCTGCGTGACATGGATGTGAGGCCTACTGCAGAGGTGTGGCCAACTTTGGCCAATGTGTTTGTCCCTCCCACATGTTCTAGGTATGTCATACTGTACTTTATGTTTCTGGAGCACAAAACTGTTCCCACATAGTTTCACACAACATCCATTTACTGTCTGGTTGCTTGACAGGCATTGTAGACTTTCAAGGCCAATGTAATGACTGCAGAGTTGAACAAGTTTTCTGTGCATGCAAGGACAGCCACATCTTTACTGCAAAGAGTGCCTACAGACAGTGTGTTTGAGGCTGTAAACCCCAATGGTGTAGCAGCATGACCCTTACTTTGCTGGAGTTGTACATTGTCACATTTGTAGGTATGCTATTGCAACCCTGCCTAATAACAGGATTATGGTTAATGCAAGTGCCACATGCCTGGCAAAGCAGTGTACTCAATCTGCCACATTATGTCACACTGTCAGGTACTGTTTTGCCTTAGGATGACAACATAAATGTGATAACATGTTACATTTCAGCATCTGTCAGTCCACTGCCTTATCATGGCCTGTTCTGACGTATACACAAGCAATAATCTGTTGCTAATGGCATTATCACTGATGTCTGATGAGGTGTGGAAAGCATCCCCAACCCTCTCCTCCTACCCCACACAAACACAATATTACAAACTTTGAATCCATGCTCTCTCACACACCGGTCAGTGTATATGACAATGAGCGGGTTGCCAACATGTACACCTCACCTCCTGCTTCACCCAAATCCACATCACACATACCTACATGTGTGGAGGTAAATACCAGAAACATGTGTAAACACTAGACACCTCAGAAATCCAGACGCAGGCAAGCTACACATAATCATACCTCTGCAGAACACAGTACACATAATAGCTCACACACCACTGTCTCACCTGTCAAACACTTAAGGCAACACACAAAATCAAGCATATTAGTCATTGGTGATTACATCATGAAACACACTGATGTCCCTCTCACCAGGCTAGATAAAGGAAAGTTCATGGTCAGTCTTCTGTGAGGTACCAGGATATGCCATATCACACATGCAGTCAAGTCTGTCAACAACAGGTACTGTTATTACTACATCATAGTTCCTGTTGGTGTGTACAACTTGAGACATACCTCTCTGGACTGTATCGAGAGACAAGACTGAGTTCACAGACTATGTGTCTCAGGCAGGTATATCCTTGGCCTTCAGCTGCATTTTACCTCCACCTAGGATGATGCCTCAATACAAAAAGAAAATGATTGACTTCAATAATTGCCTTAGCATGTGGTGTCATTGCAAGGGATCCACTATCTGTCAGCCTGGGATGACATGCTCAACAGACCTCGATGCTTTGCCATAGATGGTCTTCATCTGTCACCCCTGGGATTTCAGCTACTGGCCAAGGCTTTTGCCAACCCCATAGTGTGCTTTTTAGGTGATGTCTCAGGGACAAATTTTCCAATGAGAAAACCCCATCTATAGACAAGATCGAGGTTATGCTGCTAAATAGTAGGAATGTCAAAACAAATCTCCACTCATTGGAAGCTGTCCCCACCTTGGAAGATGCAGACATTTGCGCAGTCACAGACACCTGGTTCAAGGCTGTGGAGAGAACCACAGCCATACCAGGCTAAACAACTTTCCACATGTTTAGACCTCAAACTTGAAGTGTGCAAAGTAACTATTCCATAAGGATACATGCACATCCAGACTGGTTAAATAGTATGATTCCCTGGAGTAACTTCAGGTGCTATTGACTGCTTGTAGGGCACCTAATCAAGTCATTTCCAGTTACAGAAGCACCTCCATGAATCAGGACACCCACTGTCCTTATTTGGATCTACTTGAGTCTGTCAAGATACATGCAAACAACATGGTTTTGGGTGACTTTTGGACTAATTCTGAGCATATCTGGGAATTCTCACCCAGGTTCCTAACATAACTAAAGAAAGCCTTGTGATTATCCTTAGTGTCCTGTGCAATTTTTCTCTCAAAGCTGGCCTTAGACGATTTTATGAGTGCCCGTAGTTTTTTGCTAATACTGATCAGAGATGCCTTCCCTTTTTGGAATTTTGCTCTATCATGTAGTAGCTTCCTCCTTCTATTGTATAGTTTGTTTATGGCTGGGGTCCACCAGACAGGATGTCTGCCTTTGGAGGATTGGGTCTTGGTCTTATTTGGGATTGCATGATCCATGCATTCCTGAAGGTGTTCATAGAATGCATTTATAAAGGATTCTGCGGTCTGGGCCGTATTTTCCACAGGCCCGGGGGCTTTGAAGGATTCCACCTCGGTTTTGAGGAGTGTGAAATTTGCTTTAGAGAAGTTTTTCACTGTGGTTTTCAGGGCAGGGGGTGGAGTCGGGATGTGAATATCCAGTGAGATTAGTTTATGGTCTGATCTTAACAGTGAGGGATACACTTCTGGTCTGGAGCATAGAGTCCCCATGTTGGTGATGATCAGGTCCAATATGTTTTCCCCTCTTGTGGGAGTGGTAACAAGTTGTTCCATAGCATTTGAGTTTATAAATTCTAGGAACCTTTGGGCTAGGGTGTTGGAGCTAGAGTAATGCTCCCAGTCTATGTTTGGGTAGTTGAAGTTGCCCAATATAATGGTGTTTGGAGAGACCTTCATATTTTCCAGTGTTCTCAGGAAGGCCGAGTGGGGTTCCTGGGTTTGGGAGGGTGGTCTGTAGCAGGCTATAAACTGGAAGGCAGTTTTATCCACTGTTAGTTGCACATGGATAGTCTCTGATGCTTCATGCTGTGCCACTAACCTGAAAGTGTGGGTATCTTTGACGAATATTGATACTCCCCCTCCTTTTGTGGTTCGGTCCAAGTTTTGGGGCCGAAAAGCATGGTATGAGGTATAACCTGGTAGTGCTGGGGTGCTCTCGGGAGCCTTGAACCAGGGTTCTGTTACTGCACCGATATCGATGTTCTCCATGCTTTGGAGAGTTTCGAGTGCGTGCATCTTGAGGTTTAGACTTCTGGCGTTGAGTAGCATTACTCTTAGTTTCTTATCCCTTGTGATACCTATGGAGGTGGGTTTGTCTTCTGAGCCTTGCCTAAAAAAGGCACTATGGGGGTAGCAAGAGCCTTTGCCAATATCTGAAAGCCCAGGGTTGACAGGTGCAAGCCGTCCCTAGTGAAGCATCGTGGCTTGTCGAGCATGTCATCCCAGGCTGACAGGCATTGGATCCCCTTTGAATGACACCAATACTTAAGCCAATTGTTGAAATTGATCATCTTGTCTTCATATTGTGGCATCATTCTTGGTGAGGGTAAGATGCTACTCAAGGTCAGGGTCATACCGGCCTGGGCTACATGCTCAGAGAGCTCCTCTATGTCTCTTTTCATGTAGTCCAGGGAGGTATGTCTCAGGTCATTCACACCAGCATGGACGATGACTGAGTCATATTTGTACTTGCCTTGGAGTGACCTGAGTGCTTGTGTTATGTGGCGGATCCTAGCGCCCACAGGCAGCTCACTGTGACCTTCTCCTTGTTCAGCCTGGTGAGCGTGACGTCAGTGTGCCTGATGATAGAGTCACCTATTACAAGTGTATCAGATATGTTGTTTAGCCTTAAGGGCTGTGACTGTTCGGCACACTGGCTTTGTGAGCTATGTGTTGCACGTGTTTTGTTTTGGGGTAGCGGTTGCTTGGGTGTCTGCTTTGGAGGTCTCTGCTGCTTAGGCAGATTTTTATTTAGAGCCTCCGAGTATGTTTTTGTGTGTTTATGTGTTTGGTTTGCTGTCATGGTAGGTCTATGTGAGACTGGAATTGTAGTGAGTGTGGTTTCCTTCTCCTCCTGACTGGTTTCGCCAGTACTTCGTTGAGAGAGCTTAGCCTCCAGTATGGCTATATGGTTGCATCTCTCACATGTGTTGGAATTTGTTGGGAGGAGGAGAGGGTTGTCTGTGTACATGAGGCAGTTGTAACATTGCCTCAAGAT
Source organism: Protopterus annectens (assembly GCF_019279795.1). Taxonomy (NCBI): domain Eukaryota; kingdom Metazoa; phylum Chordata; order Ceratodontiformes; family Protopteridae; genus Protopterus; species Protopterus annectens. The sequence goes on along the minus strand of NC_056726.1, from coordinate 1,783,285,420 downwards.
TCCCAGATTCACCAGCTGGACCGAAGAGGAGATTGACAACTGACCTTTGGACATGCTAGAATAGTATTGGGAATTCCTTTATAATTGAAAAAAAGGCCAGTGGGCAACAAGGTACTCAAGGGGAGTTTGTGAGGGTGTAGTGCTTTTAATTTTTTAGTGCTGACTTATATAATTGCTTTAGTGAGCAAGTGCCAGGTAACTTAAATGCAATGTGTTACAGGTAACTTAAATGCAAAAATGACAAACAGTTACTTTCTTTCAAGTGAAACAAGGAAATAAGTACAGTAAGCAATGCAGATATCACTAGGGATCCACAGAAGCGCTGAAAAGCTGCGTTTTAGATGGAATTAGCGTTTCAGGGAAATAACAAGCAAACAAACAACAAGCATACAAACAAAGCTAGATTCAGCAGGCCTGGATCTAGTCTATGCTACAGCAAACAAGGTGTACCAGTTTCAGTAAGAAACAGTTCAAATATGCAGACACTATAAGCCTTTAACCAGAAATTCCCAGCTCAGAAGGGCAGAGTCCAGCCTCTCCTCCCACAAGAGTGCAGACCCCGAACCCTTTTAATGTAAAATAACTGGCCTGAAGCCCAAGTGCTTAAACCAGAATTAATACACTTTTAGAATAACAGACACTGAGCCCTCAGTCAGCAGTTCCCAACTTAGAAGGATGTAAGCTACCTGTTCTACCACTACAGTGCAGACCACAAACCTTCTTAATGTAAAACAACTGGCCTGAAGCCCAAGTGCTTAAACCAGAATTAATACACTTTTAGAATAACAGACACTGAGCCCTCAATCAGCAGTTCCCAACTTAGAAGGATGTAAGCTACCTGTCCTGCCACCACAGTGCAGGCCACAAACCTTCCTAATGTAAAACAACTGGTTTGAAGTCCAAGTGCTTAATCCAAAAGACTTAGAATGATAGCTACACTTTAATCAAGTTACTACCAAGCAGTAATAAATACAATTTAATACTTTAAAGAATGCCTGGATTAGTGCTCAAGTTATACAAACAAAGCTAGATTCAGCAGGCCTGGATCTAGTCTATGCTACAGCAAACAAGGTGTACCAATTTCAGTAAGAAGCCGTTCAAATATGCAGGCACTATAAGCCTTTAACCAGAAATTCCCAGCTCAGAAGGGCAGAGTCCAGCCTCTCCTCCCACAAGAGTGCAGACCACGAACCCTTTTAATGTAAAATAACTGGCCTGAAGCCCAAGTGCTTAAACCAGAATTAATACACTTTTAGAATAACAGACACTGAGCCCTCAATCAGTAGTTCCCAACTTAGAAAGATGTAAGCTACCTGTTCTGCCACTACAGTGCAGACCACAAACCTTCTTAATGTAAAAAACTGGTCTGAAGCCCAAGTGCTTAAACTAAAAGGCTTAGAATGAGTTACACCAAGCAGTAATAAATACAACTGAGTACTTTTAAAATGACGCAAAAGCAAAATAAAGTAGGAAGAAACACAAATACAGTAAAAGCAGATAATTTTTTTTTTTTTTTTTTGTATAACTGCATTGACACGGCTGTACCTGACAGGAGCAAAACACGCTCCTCATGGCAAAGCAAACCTTCCTGGTGGACATCTGCCATTAATAGGTTTTACAATAAGAGGTAGACATTGCTGTCTAAGAGTAGGAAGGAGGGATCCCCCCCTTAAACTGGAAACACTCCCTTCTCAGCTTAAACAAGCAAATAAATGTTGTTGTGAAGTCCTGCAAAACAAAGTATGGGACCAAATTAGCCTCCTCCACAAAACACAACCACAACCCATTCTTTAGTTACATATGTAAGCTAAAAGGAAAGGCCCAGATTGTTGCTGAACTCGTATTTATTGATACTACACACACTGAGGCTGCAGATATGGCTTACTTGTTGGCCAACAGGTTCTGTGAAAACTTCACTCCCCTGTTCCCACCACATGTACCCCATGACATCCCTATGGCCTGTCCCATACCTTGTATCTCTAAAGAGCAGATCATAAAATGGCCTCTCTAAGGACAAAAACACAGCATCTGCAGGACCTGATAATATCCCAGGCTGCATCCTACATGGGATCTAGCATGGATTAGCAACACCATTGGGAACTCTTTACAATCATAGTGTAACCACTGGCTGCATCCCAGCTGACTGGAAAATTGCCACTGTTATTCTCTTGCACAAAGATTGTGCATCCACTGACCCCAGAAACTATAGACATATTAGCCAGACTATCCATATCTGCAAGGGCATGGGGAAAATCATAATGGACCTCATCAACAAAGATATAGGTAATCTACAAATAGTTGACCCTAAACAGTTTGTATTTGTCAAAGGGAGATCATGCGTGTTAAACCTGGTGGACAACTTTGACTCAGTCACCAAGGACCTAGAGGAGGGGAAATCTGTACATACAACCACCTGGACTTAACAAAGCTGTTTGGCACTAACCCCCACTCAAACATCATTGACAAACCCTCCCAGATAAGCATCAACCCTTATATCATTAGATGGGTTACTAACTGGCTCACTGATAGAACTCATATAGTCAAAATAGAGGAATCCACCTGCAATAGCAGAGCTGTAACCGGTGGTATGCCACAGGGTTCAGTCCTGGGTCCTCTACTGTTTGGAAACCATTCCTCTGAAGTACAAGCACAAAGTGAATGTCTGTGGCTGACAAGGTTTGCTGTTGCCTGCAAACTGGAAGCAGTTATAGAATCTACAAATTATGTTAATATCCTACAAGAGGGTCTTACATGAACAAATGATTGTTGCCAAAGTCATGGCCTTAAACTCCATGTAAATATATGTATTATATTCCTTTCGGTAACAGCAGTGCTCCTGCTAAGTACACTATCAATAGCAAACCTTAAGTGCACACTTAGGGGTGAGAGACCTGGGCACACAGGTTTACAGCTATCTTACCCTAGATCACCATGTCTTCACAGTGGTAAGAAGGGCATTTTATCTTGCTCATGTCATAACTGAAGGGCATTGTCTCCAGAAGCAGAAGTAGTTATAACTTTCATGTACTCTTCCCTCATCAGGCCAGTAACTAAGTGCAATGGCCCTTAGGTTATGTACCTTTCCAAGCACCAATGGCAACTGGAGAGACCACAAAGGTTCCTCACAAGGGAAATTCAAGTCTTCAACATCTGTCCTACAGACTACTCAGATGTGATCTCTCCCTTGCATATGAGGCAACCTCTGACCTTGCCTTTATTGGAAATGTTGCATATCTGTAAGTCCAAATATTTCACAGGTTACTCACTGTAAAGACCTTAACATGGTATGTGACATTAATAAAACCTGCTGTAGGAAGAGATTTGTCTACCAGAGTTTAACAAACCTTTGGAGCAGTCTCACACACAATGTCAAACAGGGCACATCACTGGCCCTCTTCAGATGCAATCTGTATGATTGGATAGGTGTTGAACAGCATGAGAGACCTGGAGATTGGCATTGCTTCTTACTGTCATCTGCATCTATTAGGCTAGCAGTCAGATAACTGTATTTTATCCTAGCTGTGTGACAGCAGCAGCTGTTTTGAGTATATATGTTTCTTTGCATTTGGATGGGCAAGCCCGTCAATGCACGAGTACACAGCATTATACATTACATAACTTGTTCACTTGTTGATATCTGTTTAGCGACATCCAGCAGGCACAGGGGGCTGTAAGTAAGTGAATTATCTACTGTTCAGCCCTTACTTTTGGTTGTTTGACCAACATTATATATGTGTCGTAGTGTAGCTTTACTCACTATAATCTGGGTATGTAGGGCAATACAGACATGCACAACACATATAGGTTCATAGGTTCATAGGTTGGTACTAGGCTATCGGCCCTAAGGCCTATGCAAGCCTAGCCATAACAATTCCCTGGAAATTTTTTCCCATAATATTTATAGGTTCATAGCATATAGAAGTATATAACAGGGATGTATATATTTGTATATAGGTATGTGTGTATTGTATGTATATGTTTTATCTATATGTGTGGGGAGAGGCAAAGATGTGTGTGTGTATATATATATATATATATATATATATATATATATATATATATATATATATATATATATACTGTATATAGGCTGATAGAGATAGTGAGAAACTATATATATTTATATATATGTAAGTTTATATATATATATATATATATATATATATATCTGTATGTGATATTTTAGAATTAATCACTTGTGGAGAAATGGATTTGTTCTCTGCTTAACTAAGTGTATGAGCATGCGCAGTGGGATTTTTGGCTTGTTTGTACATTGCTAAGCAGCTCGCAAATGGGAGGGCTCATTGCTTACATCAGAGACATACTGTTGCATAAACTGACTCCAGCCAACACCTAGATGTACTCCAGTCTAGGATTTTATGTGTTACACAATATGATATCTTTCCCTGTATCTTCACTGCTGAATTTCATTCAAATTGGCTGATTTTCTAAATTTGTCTTAAGTAATTAATATGTGAAAGAGGTTAATAATAGTAGAGCACACAGAGAGTGACAGTCTGTAAAACACAACTTATTACTCCCTCACATCCAAAAAAAACTTTATACTTCTTGATTAGAACCATGAGCACTATCACACAAGGTAATTGCCTTAGTTTGTTGAGCCACAGAAGCTGCTTGACAGACAGGGGGTCATTCATCACACAATCACCTGCATGAATATGCACATTGCTATTCCTCAATTACCTAACACATACAATATAAGACAAATTCTATATTACAGTCCTGAGACTGTGTGAAATGCTCATATGCCATAGATGAGTTACTGTTACAGCAGTTACAAAGGAACACTGCTGTGTTGGGGTTGGGGAACAAAACCACATGTTCTTCTGGGATACACAATAGTCTGACTATCATTTAACCCTATTCTTTAACATCTCCCTTGAATGATGTACCAGTAATCTGTTGCAGTAGGACTGCATGAGTATTCCACGCCTACTGAATGCAAATGGAAACATGATAGTGGAATGGGTATCTTTGGTTCCATGAGGATGTCATTTCTGTCCAACTAGCCCACTATAGTTACTTGCATAATGTACCAGTTCCATACATACAATGACATATAATAATCCTGTAGACTACTGTGTAGGTTACGGACTTACTTTGCAAATGCAGCAGTTGACATGACTGTAGTTCAGGGCTGATTCTGTTTGATGCAGGCAGTACATAGCCAATACATGGATAGGGACAGAATGTGTGAGTTGCCTGGCATCAATTTTAATATATGTATAGAGTAGGAGTAAGGTGTCAGTCTGTACGTTGTCAGTGAATGTGCTATGCATTGTCTCTTAGCCAGCACCAGGGCGTACTCGGCACTCCTACATCTGCCTACAGGGACATCAGCAGGGGATTCCTCCTCCTTCGAGTCTTCCTGTGACTGTGGCTGTGGTAACCCAGGCACTGGTGGGTGGCTGTGTATCCCTTCCCTTTGCTGATCCTGCTGCAGCTGTTTCCACAGCACCAGATTGTGTAGCATAACACATACTGTGAACATCTGTACACATGTGCCTGGAGTATACTGTAGGGCTCCACCAGATGTATTGAGGCATCAGCACCATGATTCAGAAGCCCAAACACAGACTCTATGATGATCCTAGTTTGTGCATGTGCCTCATTATGGCATTCCTCTGTGTGTGTGTGTGTACATTTCTGAATGGTGTCATTACCCACGGTTCCAGGGCATAGCCAGCATCCCCCAGTAAATAGCCCTGTGGGATGTCCCCCCTAGCAAACATCTGGTACAGCTGTGATGTGTACCAGATATGGGAGTCATGATAACTCCCAGGGTTGCCAGCACACACATTCAAGATAATCCCCTGGGCATTGCACATAACCTGGCAGTTGATGGAGTGGTACCCAATGCAGTTAACTTAGATTGTACCTTGCTCACTAGGTGGTGCCTTGATGTATACACAAGTGCAGTCTATGGCACCCACTACCTCGGGCTAGTGTGCTACATGGTAGAAGTGTTGCATATTGCTGGCCCCAGCAGTGAGGGGAAAAGATATGTGCTCATCGGCATGTGGTAGCATAGCATCCAGGAATTGGTGGAATATCCTGTATACAGATGCCTGTGACACCCCCATCATGTCCCTAGTTGGTTTTTGAAAAGTACCTGTAACTAGTATCCTAAGGGCTACACATACCTTTGTTTCCACTGGGATGGGTTCCCCTCTGTTAGCTCTGGCTCTGATTTAAGGGCAGCAGAGCTCAGTGAGTTCTTGTAATACGTCCCTGCCCACCCTGTAGCACTCTGCATTCTCCAGATCATGTAGCTCTTGGAAGGTTACCCTGGGCCTGAACCCTCTTCTCCATCTCAGCCAAGGCCTATTGTCAGCAGCACCAGCAGCATTGACTTCAGCATCTGGCATATAAAGATGTTGCATAGCTGCAGCCGCCCCTAACATTATCTTAGTTAACATTCCCAAGTCTCTACTCCAGTGGTTCAGAGTACTGAGGAAAAATCAGACTGTAGGGAGTATGCATACTTTATGCAGTTCTGCTGTAGGTCCACCATGTGGGATTGGCTAATTATGATGCAGTTCACTTGTGTAGGATGCAACTGACATGATTTAAAGGCCCTACTTTATTGTGAGACTTGGCGCTATGCACATTGCCACACAGCATAGCTTATAAAAAAGTCCTAATTATTAATTGAATATATGTGGTTGAAAATGATAGCTGCCAATGTCATCACTGTGAGTTGGGTGGTCTGTACGCATCAACATGCTAAGCTATGTGGCATGCTGTGCAAACATGCGAGCTGAGCACTAAAAAATATTCCTAACAGTAATGGGACATACCTCCCCAATATTATCCACACCCAGTGGGAATATCATGTAGGAGCCTACACAAAGTGGATATGCAGACACGTTTGTTCCTTCTAGCAATTCAACAAATCCCTCTCATTTGCATACATATCTATGCTGACAGCCTGGAAACTACACTGTTCATAGCCGTGTGAGCTGGGTAACAGCATGAATGCACCATTGTATGGACCCAACGCAAGGTCCTACAGTACATTTTGAAAACTACATTATAAATGTTATTTTACTTTTTTTTTATTTTTCTGTTAAGCATGTTTGCATTATCTGACACATAGTGCAAACGTGGAAATTATTAAAAAAATATTATTAATTTTACATATTCCCTTCCTCTGTTACACATCCACACTGTATGTTTTCCAAATATATCTATGTGTTCTCACATATTCAGGGGAATTATGAACATATTCAGGGGAATTATGAACTTTGAGATCCCTTTCTGTCTGTGTAGACTCCTGTACATGGAAAATTTCCACGTACAGTACAGACATAGACACAGAGTCTACATGGATGCCTTTTGGCTTCTTGGATCACTCCACCTGGAAATTTCTGCATACACACAAGCGGCAGAATGCTGATGAGAGAAAACACCACCGAACACAATTTCTGCACCAACAGCAAACGAAAATAAGTTTATTTAAAATAAGCGCTTTCGGTAGAGAGCATTCTCTCCACCTTCATCAGATAATAGTTTTGTATCAAGCACCTCCTTTTATACACAGCTGGTAATTGTTTAATTAATTTACACAGTTAATAGTGAGCTGCTAACCTAAGCTGTAATAAACTGAAGGTGGTGGCTAAAAAATAAGCTACATCAAATGTATTAAAACCATTAGTAAAAAACTTATGATAAAAACTTTTTTGTATATGTACATAAGTCTATAAAAATAAGAATAAATTGACATGAGTAAATAATATTGTGCATAAATGAATAAATACATACATACTCCTGACATGGTACGCAAATTCTGTTCTTTAACTAATAATGTAAATAATGTAAATAAATACATGAATTTTAACTTTTAACTATCTATAAAATGCATTTTAAAACTAAAACTAAAAGCTCTCAAGAGGTAGAATTTTCATTTTTAATTGATTTATAATTTGTTGTATATATTCATTCATATTTATCTAATACAATAACAAGAAATTAATAATAAATCACACAATATCAAATTATTAATAACAATAATCAATAATAAATTATATAAAAATATAACATAGGGATGTAGATATAGTAGAGAAATGTATACATTATGGATAGATGTGTATTATCTCCTGTACCTGTGTAGGTAATCTTTTGTGTGTGTGTGTATATATATAATTTCGTATATATACAAATCTATAATTTATTCAACAATAATTTATGCAGAATTTCAAGGGATTTATGTAGAATTCTAACAATTTTGCATTTCCTTTAGTAATTAATTTATCTATGTTAGTGCTGCATATAGTTAAAAGTTAAAATTCATGTATTTATTTACATTATTTACATTATTAGTTAAAGAACAGAATTTGCGTACCATGTCAGGAGTATGTATGTATTTATTCATTTATGCACAATATTATTTACCCATGTCAATTTATTCTTATTTTTATAGACTTATGTACATATACAAAAAAGTTTTTATCATAAGTTTTTTACTAATGGTTTTAATACATTTGATGTAGCTTATTTTTTAGCCACCACCTTCAGTTTATTACAGCTTAGGTTAGCAGCTCACTATTAACTGTGTAAATTAATTAAACAATTACCAGCTGTGTATAAAAGGAGGTGCTTGATACAAAACTATTATCTGATGAAGGTGGAGAGAATGCTCTCTACCGAAAGCGCTTATTTTAAATAAACTTATTTTCGTTTGCTGTTGGTGCAGAAATTGTGTTCGGTGGTGTTTTCTCTCATCAGCATTCTGCCGCTTGTGTGTATTTTCAACAGTTTTATTGGTTTCACTTCGTCAAATTTCTGCATACACTAAAGACACGGACATGGAGTCTACACGGATGCCTTTTGGCTTCTTGGATCACTCCACCTGGTTAATTTGGATAAGATTCACTTGCTTATCTGGTAATTTTGATTGCAGGGCAGTTTCCCTGTTTGCTCTTGCTTGCGCACTGCTAAGCAACATTTACTGCATCTGAAAATGTTCATGCTTGTGTACACATTGCATTGCAATGTACAGACAAAAAAAAGTCATGTAGGTTTACTGAATTTCCCCCCAAGTATATAGCTCTGTGATAGCCTACAGCGGACTGCAAGGTATTCACATTTTTTCCTTATTTAGATGATTGGCTTATCTTTACAGTTTCTTTTTCAAAGTATTAGAAATCTCTCACTTGGATAAAAGATGTCCTTCTCAACAGTAGCATAGCAAGGGTGGGGCATATGATCGAGAAGCCCTGCATTCTTTTATTCAGTATCAGAATGCGGTATAGAAATGCACTTCAGTTTCCGATTCTTTTTTTTTGTTTGCTTGTTTGCTATTAAGAGCTGGGGGGGGGGGCGTAAAAGCTGAGGTTATTTTTTTTCTGTTCTTCACATAAAGAACTGGGGGGTGTCCTGAATTCACTGTTGTATAAAGCTGATTGGTACAAAAATGCCAATCATCTTTCAGTTGGCTTTCCACAATAAAAGCCAAAGTTTGTTTCTCACTTTTGAGGAAGAGCTTGGAGTGTGTGTGTGGGGGGGGGGCATGAATTTAGCTGCTGTAGAAAGCCAATTAATACAGGGTAGCCTGGGATATAACTTTTCGGCACAGTCTCACCATACAGATTTCTTACATCCTGACAGAGAAATATTTTGTGGCAGACTAGCTGAGCATGACCAGGACAGACCTTAATGAATGGAAATTGAATTAGGGTGTCTTCTAGGAACTGATCCAGCTGTGGGAAACACCTAAGGTAGATCTGTTTGCCTCAATTCCCAGCAAACAACTGGGAAAATTCTACTCCTGGACTTCATGCAAGAAAGCCTGTAGAACAGATGCATTTTCATTTTCTTGCATAGGCATGTTCCTGTATGCTTTTCTATCATTTCCACTCATTTCCAGTGTAATTATGAAGACTGAGGGAAAAACTCTCCCAAGATCATTGTGGTAACTCCCTTCTGACCCAGGCAAGAGTGGTTCTCCCTTGTTTTGGAAACGGTCAAGGGCAATTACCTCAAGCTTTCTCACAGACTGGACCTATTCACATATAACAGGAGAGGTTTGATACTTTCCAACTTGAAACAACTTCAGCTAAATGCCTGGTTGACAGAGTTTTAATACCTCTTAGGCAACTATTTTCTGAGGATGTGCAGGAGGTATTAAAGGAGGTAAAGGAACCTGCTACTTGGAAATCATATATTTATAAATGAAAAATGCGGTGGTGGTGCTGCGGTAGTGTTGTCACCTCACAGTAAGACGCTGTCCTGTTCAATTCTCAGCTAGAGCATCTTCTGTGTGGAGACATGCGTGAATGGGCGTACCTTCATTGAAGGTTGTGCATCAGGGCCAGCAACACGGCACGTAAAAATCTACTGCCAATCATTAGTGGACCAGAGTTCCGCTGTGGCGTCCCCTAACTGGGAAAAGCCGAAAGACACAACATAAATGAAAAATATTTTCTAGTTGGTGCCAAGACATGAACCCAGACCCTTTTAAGGCTGATATTTATCTGTTTCTACAAAGTTACATGAGTTATTACCCTCTGGACTTTCTTACTCCTCTAACAAGTTCATTTGTTAGACAATTTCAGCATATGTGTCCTTGGGTGCTCCCCTTTGTATGCATTCCCATTTTAAAATGTTTTTAAAAAAGGTATTACATATCAGGCCTCCTAGAAAACAAATAGCTTCACACTGGGATCTCAACTTTGTTTTGGAAAACTTAACTGTTGCTCAGTTTGAACCAACTCATTAAGATGATCTAAGTTTCTTAACATAGAAAACAGCTTTTCTGACTTCTGCAAGAAGAATGTCTAAGTTAAAAGCTGTTATTCTAGGTCAACCTTATCTCACATTCCACAAAGACTAGATTAGTATGAGAACCAATTCTTTTATGCCTAAAATGTTATCAAAGTTTACTTTGAGCCAAGCTATCCATCTCCCTGTCTTTTCTCCGCAACCTAAATGTTGTGTCTTTCGGCTTTTCCTGGTTAGGGGTCGCCACAGCGGAACTCCGGTCCGCTAATGATTGGCAGTAGATTTTTACATGCCGAGTTGCCAACCCTGACGCACAACCTTCAACGAAGGTACTCCCATTCACGCATGTCTCCACACAGAAGACGCTCTAACTGAGAATCGAACAGGACAACGTCTTACTGTGAGGCGACAACGCTACCGCAGCACTACAGGGAGAAATGATTCTTCATACCCTGGATGACCCAGACAGCTGAGATATTATTTTGATAGAACTAAAACTTTCAGAAACTCTGATCAGCTATTTATTTTTTATGAAGATTAGAAAAAAAATACAAGTTGTATCAAAGCGGACTATTTCCAACTGGATGTCACATGCTGTTACCTTTTGTTATACCCACCACAGTAAGGCAATTTCATACAGGGTCAAGGCTTACTCTCTCAGGGCCTTGGATTCATCTATGGCTGTTTGAAACAGGTTGGATTCTAGAAGCATTCTAAAAGCAGCAACTCGATCCTCTGCACATGCCTTTACTAAGCACTAGCAGGCTTTGATAGGACCATTCTCCAGGGTCTCCTGGACCTTCATGCTTCTTTCTCCCAGTCAGCATAATCTGTGGTGGTCTACCCATAAGGGGAGCTAAGGCTACTTCTGCAATTGTTAAATAAAGAACATAGTACAGTTGTATAAGTAAACTTACTATAACAGATGTTCACATGATCACTGCCGCAGTAGCTGCTCCTTCCATCCATCCCCCTTATTTTTTTATCTATTGTATTGCCAGGTTGAGGACTTTGATTTTTTTAGCACCTAGAATTGACATCTTTCAGAGCTCTAGCCTTCCTGTCTCAGTTGTCAAGAAAGTTCTGAAGGGTTGCCACCCAAACAGATGGTTTGATTTTCTTCAGCTCTGCTCAAGCTGGTAATGGCTTAGGTACACGGAAAGTGCCCTTAAGCTTTGGAACCTGGTCAGCTGTTATATCCTATGCACTAGATTAGATTAGATATAACCTATAGAGCCTACTACAGTAGTTCTTTCTCATTAAAGCCCAGTGTTTTTTCCCTGTAACAAAATCTACCTGTGTTTGCTTCATACACCCTGCTGGTGACATTAACGTCAAGCATTTTATGAGCAGAATTGACATACATTTTTACACAAAAATGCATTACTCTATTAGTCTGTTATCTATGTAATATATGGAGATCATCCACCCAATAGTGTTGAAATCTTAGTCTAAAGGACATTAATTTCTTACAGTAGACCAACATTTAGGGCATGTGATATGTGTGTGTTGCATGTAGTGTGGTAGAGAGAACAATGGGCAATGAATAACATTTCTGTTACTTTGATGAAGTGTTACAGAAGTTATATTTTCAGCTATGACTCAGCTCAAGTTCAGGAACAGATTGGTGGTTATCTGATTGCAAGATGGCCGAGCATAAGAAGCATTTAGTGTTTAGGGACATGCCTAATTCTGGGAGTAGGGATTCTGAATCATGGATTTTGGTCACACATGTTCCTATTAATTTTATGAGGCTATATGGAAGTATTGCCAAATATCCTATGGTAAAATGAAGAAACTAGAATCCACATTCTGCACTTATTTCTTTGCAGATCTGTATTTAAGCTGACTGCTGAAAAAATAGCAAAAGGATCATCCTGTCTTTTCTGACAATCAATATAGCATTTGTGTCTAACTACAAGAGTACTTCTAAAGAGCTGAGAGGTGCCTTTTGACAATAAGCAAGAAGTCTGAGGCTAACTTTTCATAGACAAAGAAGAAAATGACACAGCATGCTACTTGTTTGGTTCCACATTGCACGGCACCGTCTTGTGAAAAACAACAAAATTAATAGCATGCATTGTAGCACCTCATCCGGAAAGAAACTAGAACACTGCATTTTACACTTCTGAGTTCTGCCCAGAGATTCTGAAGACATGGAGAAACTAATTTTCAACTCTGAAACTGACAATATTTCATTATACCTGTCCAAGTAAGTATGATCATTTGCAGAATAAATATTTAACAACTATGCAGATCAGTCTGAAAGTTTACTGTCATATGTTGTTTTCAACTAAGCTATTTCTCTTTAGTTAAAATAAGGAACTGTAGGGCTGTTGGCTGCAAATGATGGCCTTAGACTTGAAGGTATAATATGCCTCCATACAGATATATACTTTGTGTGTGTGTGTGTGTGTGTGTGTGTGTGTGTGTGTGTGTGTGTGTGTGTGTGTGTGTGTGTGTGTGTGTGCGTGTGTGTGTGTGCGTGTGTGTGCGTGTGTGTGTGTGCACGCCTGTGTCTACATGTGTGTGTTGGGGTTATTAATTCAAGAAGTGCACAGTGATAATTGCAGTCCAGACAAACTTGAAATCAGCTTTAAGTACAGAATATTTGGCAGAAAAGTAACATACAAAATAGCATTACCACATGGAATAGTTATGCAGCTGATTAATGAACAGTATGAACACACTTTAAAGGAACAGACAAAGAAACTGCATGCAGTAACACTGCACTGTAAGAAATGAGGAACGTTGCTCAGTTTGTTGACTACTGATGACTTTGTGGTCGGTCTTTACAATTGTGCTTGTGTTGTATGACAGTAGGGTTCTTGTACATTGTTTCAGTACAGCTCAGATATAAACATAGTGCAGCTATAGTTAGGACTTGAAAATCTTTGTTATGTTAAAAGCAGCAGTTTGCACTCATAAACTGAACATCTCCTATGTAACTCAATGTATGAGGAAAGGTTAGTTGTGATAAGTACACAAAATTTGTTGAGAATACAATGAGCTTTTACTGAAGTATGTGACTTGCATAAAACAGATCATGAAGTGCATCGTGCACTATTTACTTACATGGGAAAATTCACTAGGCTATGTTATGTCTGAGGCAGTAAATCCAGAAGAGAGGATATGATGGGTGTATGAAACACACACCAAGGCGCTAGAGTTGATTATTCTGAAAGTGCAGTGAAATCACTTCAGTATGGACAAGCACGAGCCAGTCTATGAAGGGAAGAAAGAAAAAGAGAAAATCCCTCCCTGCAAACAGTAACTCACAGAGAGGATTTCACTCTAAACAAACAGCTATAGCTTGCTTAGGTTATCTGAAAGCAACATTTTGCATTCATTGAATGCAACTCTGAGGAACAAAAATTCAGTCAATTCATATATAGAGGATTTGTTTATTTTTAGAAGGAAAAAAACAAGGAGAGCTACCCAAAGTATACGGTCATACGGTAACATACATGACATAATTAAGGTGACAATCAAAAGATTCTAGCAGCCATTGTAAGGCATATATCAAAACAACATTAGCAATACAGGAAAGAATTGCAGCTCAAGGACCAGGGTTTTAGAGCTCCAAATCTAACACTAATGAAGGCTCATTGATTAGTGATGGTAGTCTCATGAATAATTAATTAGTTGGTTCTGGAGGCTATGCTAGCTTGGCCATTGCCTTTCTAGCAACCTGATATTGCTGTGATATATTGTTCATGAAGGCTGCTTGGTACATAGACAAGAAGACCATTTTAATGTATTATGATCTAGCTAATACAAGTTATCTTGAAATACAAGCAACAAACCATTGCTGAACTAGTTATTTGTGCCTACAGCTTCTGCCATATATTAGGTCTGTTAGTGTAAAATATGGAGATGTACTTCAGCCTAATCCACTGCAAACAACTGCTAAAATCTTTTTCTGGATGACATGTACACTAGCTGGGAGATAGTGAGTTTAAACAGACTAAACAGGGCAATGAAATGCTCATGCTAATTTACCCCATTTTCCTGAATTGTGGTCTGTCGTTATTCCTTATGTTGAGTGACCCACACGTTTTTCTGAAGCTCATCCCAAGTTTGCAGCAGTGTTTTCACTGACAGTGAGAACTGTTTCATGAATTTTCTGTCCAGACTGGTTCAAAGCATGCACTATAACTGGGATTCTAATAACAGTAGGCCTTTGGCCATTTATTTCCACTTAAATTTTCTAGACCACTACATAAATATGACTCTCAATATCATATTTCTGTACATTGTAGTATTTGATATTTTGAGGATTAATCTGGTGGAAGGTGTCCCGTAGAAGTGAAGAACAGAAGATGTGTCATAAAAACACGTCAAACCTACAGAATAAGATACGTTGTTAGGAACATTGTACCCAAATCATCATCAATAGGAACTAATTACAGTTAAATAAGGATCACGCTACAGAAACTAAAACAAACACAGTCACAACAGTGTGAGGCATTACAAGCATTATCCTTAAATTCAGAAACCGTAAAATATTTATAAACACAGCCATAATAAAAATAGAGAAATATACTACATTAAAATACACATGAAAACCTCAGCAGCTACAACCACACTATCAAAACATAAAGCACAAACCCATCTATCTGTCTATATAGTTTTTGCACTGAAATACTAAAGTAAAATTATAAACACATACAGTATGTAAGCATTTACACACTGCAATAACAATGAGTGCAGAAATACTTGCATTATATACACTGAAAATCACACAAAATGGTATCTGAAGTAATCAGAAAATGTAAAAGGAACCCAACCCCAAGATAAGATTACTGACTCACCCATAAAGAAAAACACAACAACTAAATATAACACAAAAACTGAAGTCCGTCCTTCAGCTGAACTACCCACCCATACTGCAGTGCTTGTTCATAAACTGATAAAGCAAACCTGATAAAAAGCGTAATATGTCTTATGTTACACATTAAACAAGGATATTGACAGTTTCTCAGATAAATCCATCTAATGTTATAGCTGAGGAAGTTTTATTAAAACAGTAAGTAAATAAATTAATATGTATCTGCTTAGTCAAATTAATTTGTAAAAATCACACCTAACCACCTCACTAAAAATAATTTCAGACTGGACTCTTTTAATAAAATTTGTCAAATTAGCCAAATACATTTGTAAAAATCACACCTAAAAACCTCACTAAAAATAATTTCTGACTGGACTCTTTTAATAAAATTTAATAAAATTTGTCATGCCTCAACCTTTCGTCTTCATTGGGGGGGCGCAAAATGAAGCGGATTCAACATTTAAATAGACTAAATTAACGAACTAATTACTCAGTTAATACCCAAATGAACCTTAAAATTACAGCATCAGAATTAGTACAATTGCCATAAATACATATCACTATTTTGACATCAAAGTCAAATCTACATTTAAACCAGAAATTTCTAATATGTTGGCACAACTGCTTTCCAATTTTCTGAATACAAACAACTGCCCTATTTAAGAAAGAGGTGAGAAACACTGGCCAATTAAAAAGCGATATGTTCAAATCAGTCATGAAATTAAAAAAATAATGAGATATTCTTGAAAAAATGGTGCAATAAGTGTTTCATATTTTCTATTCTTTCCATTTGGAAACAAAACATTTAATGAAAAGCTAAATTGTGCTTCAATGTATAAGTAACATTATATGCTGATTGTGCAGATGTAGAAGCGCATCAGGAAGCCTGTATATCAGGAAAAATCTCAAATCCCTTGGGTTAGTATCATGGCTTTGTCTGAAATGCTGAGCAACAGGGCTTGTCTCAGAATAGTTTGTATAGCCCTACTATCCTCCAAAATTCTGAGCCTAAGCTGCTTAGAGGGTTGCCTGAGATGAACACCTTAGGGCATATACTACACCTACCTGATAATAATTCCTTACACCCAGTGGCTAAACACTCTGGCTTTTGAATCCAGAAACACACAATATAGTGAACCAAAACAATGTAGAAGATGGCCACATAAAAAACCCTTTCAAAGTAATTTCAAATATTTATTTGCTTTCACAGTTGCAAAGATGGTTTCCTCAGACATAATTACACTTCATTAATTCAACATTTATATCACATTCAACCAATGAGGTCACAAACACAATTAAACAATCAGTCAATATATAGACATGAACATGTATAAAAATATATAAAAAATTATATAAAAAGTTTATGAAATATCAAATATATATAGAAAGGCTACTTAAAATTCTTCATTTTTTCTAGTATCTATAAATGTCTCGCTTTAAGGATAGGTTTTATAGAGATCTTATCATTCAAGCCTCTCCCTCTGTTAGCTCTCATTCTAATGATGTATTTTAATTCTGATGTTTCTGTCCTGTTCCTAATGTCAACCCCATGTTCACTAGGTTGAATTGGCTCAATTACCAAAAATTTAATGCAGCACAATTTAACTCTACTCTATCTGCCATTGACTGAAACACTCTTAAATATATCCCCTCTCGATGATGCAGTTAATAAAAAATACCATCTTCATGAATACACTAAATTCCTTTGCTCCCACGAGATAGATTAGGATGAAACCCAACTCTCCTCCCTGGCTTTCCAAAGAAACCAAGTCCCTTATGTTAAAAAGAGACAGAGCTTGGATCAAAACAAAGGAATTACCTCTACTGCACAATTATAGGCATCTCAGAAATCTAATTAAGAAACTAATCCTTAATGACAAAAGGTCCTTCTATAACTCTGACCAACTCAATTACAATTCCAGCCCCAGAAAGTTCTGGTCTACTATCAATCAAATCCTTTCTCCTGGCTGTCCCACAACCCCCTGCCCCTACCCTAACACGGGTCTATATTATAACATCGAAATCTACAAAGATCGAATGTTATAATATCAAACCCTAAACACCAAAATCCACAAACATCGAGCAGTCAGAGTAGCGATTTTTTTCCCAGAGGAAAAAAATCGCTATGCCAAGAAACATACACACAACACAAACACACACAAAAAACAGCAATCCACACACACACATACACTTAAAATCCTACACCTAAACCTAAACTAAACTTTACATATACTACTAGCTATCCACTTACCTTAACCCAACCCTAACCCTAAGGTCCGTCACTATCACACACTCACCTCACCCGTGCCCTAACCCTAACTCACCTAACCTGCCCCCTAACCCTAACCTACACACAACCGCACACTTACCTGACCCACTCCCTAACCCTAACTCACCTAACCCACCCCCTAACCTACACACAGTCGCACACTTATCTGAACCCGACCCGTAATGTTCCAACATATCGAACGCTGAAAACAGTGAAGCCACAGCAATGGCCCACCAAATTCTTTCCCTGGGAAGGAATTCGGTGTTCTGCACCTTCTCTGTTTTCAGCAATTGGACAAAACTGGTTCGATGATATAACATTTGAACTTTATAAAATTCGATGTTATAATATAGACCCCCCCAACACATCCCCCCTTGAAACAGCAACTCCCCTCAACAAGCATTTTACAGACACCATACAAGCACTCACTCCTTCTAACTGCAACACTACTTCACCACCTACCTATCCCAATCCTTCCAACAAACTTCTAGTCCCTACATCATACATCAGATCTCTTCTCCAAAAGTTCAAACCCTGCTCCCCCACTGATGACCTTCCACCTACCTTCCTCAAACTTGCCGCTGATTCTATAGCCTACCCAGTATCCATACTTATTAATACAGCTATTTATTCTTGAATCCACTGTTTCTACCCTATGGAAATCCTTTTTCACTATTCCCTTGCACAAAGGTGGCAATTCCACAGACCCATCCAACTACCGACCAATAGTGATCCTATCTCCCCTCTCTAAGATTCTTGAAAAATGCATCCACACACAACTACTCAAATACCTCTTAGGTTCATAGGTTCATACTAGGCTATCTGCCCGAGGGCATCTACAAGCCTAGCCCATTTTCAGCAAAATCTTCTCACTCTCACTCAGCATGGTTTCCGTCCCAACCACTATACCTTCTAATCCTTTACTCATAGCATTGCTGAGGCCCTAGACAACAATAAACTCATATCTTGTCTTTTCCTAGATCTTTCCAAAGCATTCAGTGCAGTCTCCCATCCCCTTCTGCTTTCTAAACTTTCAAATCTTAACCTATCCCCTTCCTCCCTTGCTTCCAGTTACTTACCCAGCAGAGAGCAATCTGTGAAATGGCATTCTTCCTCCTCTCCTTTCTTACCAGTCCATACAAGGGGTACTACAAGGTTCCATTCTGGGTCCCCTGCTTTTCACTGTCTTTACCAATGACCTCTACATACCTTGTAAACAATCCTCCCTCATCCAATATGCAGATGACTCCACACTCATCACCATCTCTGATAATACCTCTGAATTTCACACACTTTCTCAACAAGCCTTCCTATCCACAGAACAATGGTTATCCAATAATCTACTCATCGTTAACCCCAAAAAGACCAGACTCCTACTATTTCTTCCCCGATCTCTTAGTTATCATAAAACAACCTTTACTATTACGTCCTCAAACAACACCATTATTAAACCAGAAACTCAAACTAAACTCCTTGGAGTCATCATTGACGATGAACTCAAATTCAATCTGCACATTCTCCAATGCATAAAAAAGACACACCAGAAACTTGGTCTATTGTATCGCAATAAGAAGTTTCTAACCACAAATGCTAGACTCTCCCTCGCTCAAGCCCTTCTTCTCCCCTCACTTCTATATGCTGCCCCAGTACTTACCAACATTCAAACCACAACCATGAATAAATTCCAACAAACATACCACGAGATAGCTAGATTTATCACAAACTCTCCATACAATACTCATCACTGCTTAGCACTAAACTTCCTCCACTGGCCAGAATTCCCTCACCTGCTACTTCTATCACAACTTCAAATGTTACACTCCATTTTCTACAAACCTTCATCCTGTCCAGCTCTCTCTTCCGTCATCTCTATCTATACCCCTCCTTGGTCTCTCCGTACCTCCACAGAACAACTATTACACATTTACCAACCAAAAAAAAAAAACAGTAGGTAAACTACTATATAAACACACCATCGCCCAAGCTTGGAACAAACTACCAAGAGAAACGTGTTCCATCATTCACCCATCCCAGTTTAAGGAAAAACTCAAACTCCATCTACTAAACTCTAAACTCTGCCCTTGTCGAGTCCCACCCTAACCTCTCCTACCCTTCTTATATAGCCACTTTCTGTCTCTCCCCATACTGTTTGTACTCCTCCCCATTGAATAATTTTCTAAACTGTACATTTCATCACAGTAGACCTAAAACAGTCATAAATATGTAAATATTATGTTACTTAATTTTCTTTTTTTCTTTTTGCTATGTACATATTATTTTCTTTGTATCTCTGTTTTTCTTACATATGTCTTTAATATCATTGTATAAATACTTTTTGACTCAATTGCTTTTGATTTTACTAGAAACTGCATATAGGAGCTTTTCTCCTCGGGTCTCCACTGAAAACTGGTCCCAAGCCTAGTTGGAACAACCCAGTTAACAAATGTCAATAAATAATAATAAATAAATAAATACATTTAAAACCATGAGAGGGACCTACTGCAAAACACATCTAGCTAATGCATTTGTACTTATTTTATTATTTATACTATAAGTATGCTCCCTAATTTGATCCCTTAAACGTCTATCTGTTTTACCTACTCTGGCTATTGACATCATACTGATTGTTGTTATATTGGTAGGGAGAGACTGAGCATCCCTTATACTCAGCATTTTCAAGGTCAGTGACCTGGTTAGGGAACCAACCTCAATGAACCAACTGGCCCATTAGGAAGGGAGAGTTATGTTTTTATATTTTTGGAGATATCTTCAGAATATCTTTCAGTTCTGTATCACTGAGCAGTATGTGCCAATGGCATTTAGTATCTTCAGCACCCCTTCAACAAATGGGACAAACCTGGTCACAAAATATACATCTTTCTTAACTTCTCCTCTGTCTATTTCTTTAAAGAAAAAAAATGCCCCCTAACCTACCATGCTCTTCATAACAAGTCTCTGTACAACATTTTGTAAGCTTTCAGCATTATAACATCAAGATAAGAAACACCTAGAGAAAAACTATTCTTTTTTTTATCAGATTTAAGTCTCAAATTCCAGATTAGTGAAAATGACAACCCTCTTAATTATGCCTCATTTCATTTGGGAGTCAATAAAACTGCTGAAAAAAATAAAGAAAGGGGAAACATCTAGAAATATTTGTTTCTGTTCAGTCACGACATATGTTTGTACCTCACAATTTTCCTTTATTCTTTCCCTGTGGCTATTTCTAGTTTCCCACCTCATGTAACCTAACATTATATATAATATTTTTGTATATTCTTTTCATTCCATAAACCTACTCTGCACCTTCCCAGTATTCATTTAAAAATGTCATACAAAAGTGTAACGTCTTCTTTTACTTTCCTACCTCTGTCACTGAACTTGCATCATCCCCTACAGATAACAAGGTTTATCTGCATAAGTGCAGTGTAATTTATTTCCTTCCCTGTTCTTTTTTAATACATAGTTAATTTCCTTCTATAACAGCTCTTTAACTTATATTTTCCTGTCATTCTTGCAATGCACTAATATGATATTTTGTAAGAAACTCCTTGGCCATCCTTGTGTCAGCTCTAGTTTCTCCTTACTCCCTTAGTCATCAGTAATAACATCTCACTGATTTTTTTTTCCCTCCTTCGTTATGCCCATATCCCATATTACTTTTATCAAAAATCAACAGTATAAACCTTCTCAGAAGTATTTTTCCTATTTAGGACTATTATATATTCTTTCAGCTTCTTTCTTCTCCGTAAAGCTAATGCATCTGTGGTATCAGCTGCATTTTCCAGAACATTCCTCTCCTTAATAACGTGACCCTGATTTTCATGCGCCACTCTTTTTTACATCTTCCATGTCATTATACATACCTTGGCATCAACTTGTAATCCACTTTAAGCATAGTAACAGATGTCCCATTTCTTTATTTCCTTAAATCCCCATTCTTTTGAATTACATAACCAGTGCCCCCTAAATGGCCCATCTCAATACCGGGAGATTGCCATATTCCGGTAATAATGGCCACACAGGTAAAAAATGCACTCTCCAAAGCTAAGAATACAGCATCCATGGGACCAGATGACATCATGGGCTGTGTACTACATGAACTACAATATGTACTGGCACCTCACCTAAGTGTCATGTTTAATCATAGCCTCACCTCAGGTTTCGTGCCTACTGAGTGGCGCAGAGCTACAGTTATCCCACTCCACAAAGGGGGATGCACCTTGGATCCCAGAAACTACCGTTCCATCAGTCTGACGAGCCTTATCTGCAAGGCCATGGAGAGTATTATCATAGTACTTATAAACAAAGACATTGGCAATCTTCAAACACTGGACCCCACCCAGTTTGGGTATTTGAAGGGCCGATCTTGTCTCCTGAACCTGATTGACTTCTTTGAATCAGTCTCCAGAGCCATGAACAAGGGTAAGGTGGTTCACACAGCCTATCTAGACCTTGCCAAGGCCTTTGACACCATCCCCCACTCTGGAATCATAGATAAACTTACTAAGCTGGGCATTAATCCCTACATCACCCAATGGGTTGCTAACTGGCTTACTGATAGAACCCACACTGTAAAAGTAGCCAACTCCAAATCCATCTCCAGACAAGTGACAAGTGGAGTATCTCAGGGGTCAATCCTGAGACCGCTCTTGTTTGGCATCTACTTCTCTGAAGTACAGGCCAACACTAAGGGACTCTGGCTAACAAAGTTCACAGATGACTGCAAACTGGGAGCCATTATTGAATCCCCAAATTATGTGGATACTCTACAAAAGGGCCTTACAGAAACAGATGCTTGGTGCCAGAGCCATGGGCTCAAGCTCAGTGCCAAGAAATGTATAGTTATCCCCTTTGGGAAAAAATGTACCCATGAATTACCATATAGGTGGCAGTACACTAAACACCGGAAGTGTGATAAGAGACTTAGGGACACAGGTGGACAGTGGTCTCTCCTTCGATAACCACATTGCCACAACAGTCAGGAAATCCTTCTATGTGGCACACCTCATCACTAAGGGCTTTTCATCTAGAAAAAAGGAGGTTATTGTCCCACTGTACACATCCCTCATTAGACCCATTATAGAATACAATGCCCTGTTTGGTATGTACCTCTCAAGACATCTGCAACAACTGGAAAGGCCGCAGAAATATTTCACTAAAAGAATCACAGGCCTAAAGCAGATGCCCTATGCTGACCGCCTTAAAAAACTCCAGCTATACTCTGTCGCATATCGTCTACTCAGAGGCGATCTCTGCTTAACATACAAGGCCATGTTAAACCCAAAGCTGTTGGACATGCTACACTTAAAGAAATCCCAATCCCTCAGAGCCACATGCTCCAGGGATCTAAACCTTGTCATCACAATAAACAAAACATGCTGGAGGGATAGGTTCCTGACCCAGAGACTCTCCAGACTCTGGAATAGATTGCCATACATGTCAAGCAGAGTGCCTCTTTGGCCCTCTTCAAAAGGAACCTTGACGATTGGATGGGAGAAAGGAAATTCACCCCGGGGATCACGTCAGTTGCCCTGCTGGACAGGGGTCCAGGGAAGTAAATAGTGTGAGAAGAAATAGCCAGGGAATTGTTATGGCTAGGCTTGTATAGGCCCTAGGGCTGATAGCCTAGTGCCAACCTATGAACCTATGCATTAACATCTATATGATATGGAATGTCAGACCTCTAGCATCCTGTACACATCATGGATTCCAGAGCATTTTCTGAAAAATAAACTTAAAAAAACACAAGATAAAGAAATGCAAATATTTTGTGAACATTGAAAGCTATTAAAACTGTACAAATAGCAATGTTATCAGTCGGAAGTATTCTTTCAGTGATAACTCTTGGTACATTCATAGTCTTTTCCATAAATATTGTAATGTATTATAATACACATAACCCCCCACATATTATTTTTTGTACACTTTTACAAATGTTTATATCTTGAATACTGTATAACCTAGACATTTATCATTAAAACATTATTATAAGTCAGACTTAAGCTTTTACACAACAACAAGAAATTCCTCTATAAGTGCATACTTACTGAGGTATTTACAGAAATATGAACACATATGTTGAATTGTATAATTAACAGTACAAAAAATACAAGATATCTCCCCAGATGTGCAACTTACAGTGCAAATATTAAAGACAGTTTTCTTCAACATCTAAGCTTTCACTTACTGTCATGCAACAGTTTATAGGTCACTTAATTTTTGAAGTATTAGCTACATATGGAAATATTGCTTATTTTCATAATTACTAACAAACAACTAGCAATATTTCCAGTATTGTGTGATATAAACCAGTGTTAACAGCAAATTATACTGTCTCCTACACTGACGTCTAACACCATATACCTCAATAACATGTAGGTCTCTCAGTTATGAAAATATGAGCATTAATTTTAAAAATAGGAATAATATCTGCAGACAAAGATTAACTTCTCTACTCTAGGACATTCTAGACTATCAGTCTTAGTGTCATTTTGTTAATAACTCCTTGTCCTTTCTAATACTGCCTACTATTAGCTGAAATGTCACTTAGTTAAAGATGCCAGACCCAAAAGACGTTCTGGACACCATAAAGTGGTATGGGGTGAACTGGAATTATATAAAAATGGTGTTTTAGGCCTGAGTGAGTTAATCTCTCTATCTCTACAGGTTTCGTTGAACATCCCCTTTAATTTATTTATTTTTTTTATTTTACATTTGTTAACCGGGCTAGTCTAGCTGGATATATGTCCATTTTCAGTAGAGGCCCGGGGAGAAAAGCTCCAAGCATGAACAGTGACAAAGTTAACAATGCATAGAAACATAAAGAATCACAGTACAGTCTAGTATTAGTCTAAAAGCAGTTATAATAATACATTTTTAAACTATAACAAATTTAGTAAAAATTCTACTAAATAATTATACAAAACACAGTAGAAGGTATGAGCAAGTCTCAGGTAGGGGAAGAGAACATAAATGTTATTCTCATAAATCAAAGAAAGAGTAGTAACTAGTTTTGGAGACATAGGTTACAGGAGTAGGGAAAGGGGTAAGAGTAAAAGTGAAGAAAAATATCAGTCTGGGTTAGCGCATGGACAAAGCCAATGAGTTTTTAGATGTTCTTTAAGATGCTTTTTAAAAAGAGAAGTAGAAGCAAGGGTAGATTATTCTGAGGGAAGCTGGTTCCAGATTTTTCCTGCAGTGTTTGAGAAGAGTGAATCCCCAGCTTTGTTATTAGCTTTACCTGAGGAAACTAGAAGCTTATTATCAGAGCGGAGTATGGATAGATTTGTATAGGGTGTAATTAGATTAGTGAGGATAGGGGTGTTGTTAGGGTGGTATAGGATCTTTTGCGTAATAAGTAATTGTTGACAGAGTATATGATTTTTCAATTCTAGCCATCCTAGTTGTTTGAGGTTAAGGCAGTGATGAGTTTTAAAGGGGGAGCTTGTGATGAATCTCGCTATGCTATTATAACAGGTGGAGGGTTTAGAGAGGTTGTTTTTGGATAGGTTAGTATATATAACACAGGCTTAGAAAAGGGTAGAAATGAGGTGGGTTTGGGCAATAGTTTTCCATGCAGAAGGGGTAAGGAAGGGTTTGATTCTATAGAGGGTGCCAAGTTTTTTGTTAACAGACTTTATAGTGGAGTTGTGTTCATCATAGTTGAGACGATTATCAACTGTTACACCTAGTAGGCGGGTTGTAGTATCTGGGGTAATGTTGGTACTATTGTTGGAGGTTATAGAGAAGAAAAGAGTAGGTGATTTGTGAATAGGGGTAAAAAGCAGTAGTTTAGTTTTTTTGGGATTTAGGAGGAGGCAGTGTTGCATAAACCAGTTTTCAACATTTTGAAAAACAGTTTGGGTAAGGGAGTGGAGAGTGGCTATATTCTTGGCTGTACAGATTAAGGTGGAGTCATCAGCATATTGAATGCAGGTGGCTTGAGGTATGTTCATGTGTAGATTGTTAATAAATAAAGAAAAGAGTAGGGGACCTAGGATAGAGCCCTGGGGTACTCCAATATTAACTGGGAGTAGAGAAGACTGATTGTTCTGCCAAAGTACTGCTTGCTGTCTATTTTCCAGATAAGACCTAAACCATTGTATAGCTTGAGGATCGAGAGAATGGGCATTTAGTTTGTCTAGTAGTAAGTTATGGTTAACCATATCGAAGGCTTTCGACAGGTCAATAAATAGTGAAGAGGAAAAAGAGTTATTGTTACGATTTTTATATATAGAGTCGGTAAAGGATAAGAGGGCAGTTGATGTGCTATGGAATGGCCTAAAGCCATGTTGGCAGTTTGCAAGTAGGTTATTTTGTAGTAAGTGGTTAAGTAATTGTTTGTGAATACATTTTTCCATAATCTTAGCTAAAGGGGAGAGTAAAGCAATAGGGCGATAGTTTGAAAGCTCAGTAGAAGTTCCACCTTTGTGTAGAGAGATGATGTGGGATATCTTCCATAGAGCAGGGATTTTGCCTTCTGAGCTAGTTCTTTTAATAAGGATAGAGATAGGATAGGCTATGGCTTTTGCAGCAATTTGTAGGAATTCAGATGGGAGATGGTCAGCAGAAGGGGTGCAAGGTTTCAGTTTTTGAAGTAGCTTACAGATGAGGGATGTGGATACAGGTTGTATCTGAAAGGTAGGCAATGAAGTATTGCAGGTATCAGTTTGGGAAGTAGTGAAAGGTGGTAAAGAATTGGCCAGGGTTAGAATGGCTTCTGTAAAATAGTTATTAAAGGCATCAGGGATCTGGTTGGAGTTATTATGTTTGAAACCAGTTGGGTCTGGAGTAGTGGTGTGGCCTGGCTGAAGAAGTGTTTATTCCCGACCAAATTTTTGCGGAGTTTGTTGGCTGGTTTGTTGTAGTTGAAGGTAGAAGTCTTTTTTATCTCTAAGAATATCCTTCTTGGTGGCAATTCTTAGCTGTTTATAGTGAAGGTGGTTTGTTGGGCATTTGGTAGCTCTCCATTTAGCCCAGATTTTATTTCTAAGGAGTATCTTCTGCCTAGTTTGTTTTGTGAGAAATTGGGCAGATTTTGTTCTTATTCTAGTAGTGCAATAAGGTGCATGGCAGTCGAGGATTTGAAGAAAGTTAGTATTAAAGTAGGTAACGGATTCATCAAGTTCTAGATGGGTTAGTGGTGACCAGTCACATGCTTGCAATTCAGTTAGGAAGCTGTCTGGATTAAATAATTTTTTTTAAGCGGGAGGTTTTGAGGTTATGAGTAGTTGGAATATGGACTTTTTGTCTAATAACGTAGGTAAGCATGTGGTCGCTAATGTTGTCGGGAAGGGTTCCAGGAGTATAAGTTTCAGGGTGGCTATTAATAAGGATCCAATCCAGAGTAGTTTTCTTGTTGCTAGGTTTGTGGATTCTTGTAGGAGTTGTTATTAATTGTGAGAAACCAAAGAGATTTATGTGATTGGTAGGATTTAGAGAACTGCAAGTGGACCAGTCTATGTTGAAGTCACCTAGTACAATGGTCTCCTGGGGTAGTTGGGTAGAGAGGTGACTGAGTAGGTTCTCAAGAGTATTGGTATTATTACCTGGGGTAGATACATACAAAGTAGGTAGATAGATTTGGAGTTATTGATTTGGAGTTTAGTTGTTAGGATTTCAGATTTGGTGGCAAATGATGGAAGCACATTAATGGGGGAAATTTGGAGGTTAGATTTATAGAGAATGGCTATACCTCCACCTTTTTTGATTTTATGGTCATTTCTAAGGATGTTATAGCCAGGAGGGGTAATTTCCTGGTCTAGAGTAGATGGTTTTAGCCAAGTTTCTGTAAGACATAGTATGTCAAATGAGTGTACATCAAGGAGAGCATGTAGATGGGAAATTTTGTTGTTAATACTCCTAATGTTAAGGTGAGCTATCAAGAGGGAGCTACATGGTTTTGTTAGTGTAGAAACTATAGGCAATGTTAAATTGGTTGGGTTATTGGTGTAGTTAATATTGGGGCCAGGGTTTGGATGAATATCACCGTCTAGGAGGGGGTGTTGCTGGGGGTAATGTAGAGATTTAAGGAGTTTATAGAGGTTATTAGAAGTCTTTTTGGAAGAGAAGTAGATAATGTGGGTTGCTCTGTGAAATTTTGGTAGCATATAGTTGGAGTTACAGGTTATGTTACTGTGGTTAAGGGAGAAGATGAAAGAAGATGTTAGTGTTTGACGGATGTAATAGTTTTGTTCAGGGAGAGAAAGATATTCAAAGGAGGTGAGTGAGTAAGGTATGGTAAGACAGGCTATTCTGGTAGCTAAGAGTAGTATGTTTGAGAAAATATGTTTATTTGTTGGGGCCATGGTAAAAAGTAGTTTTAAGTAGGGAATAGTTTGTGTAAGTAGGTGTTGTAGAAAGAAGAAGAGAGTTATGGAAGAGATTGAACAGGGTATAAAATAAGCATTTAAGAAATTAGAGGAGGTTTAGATAAGAGGTAGAATTGGGAAGTAAAATAGTGTAGTGGATGGTTAGTAAGGACAGGGAGTGGTTCAAAAGAGAGTTGAGTAGTACTAATTAGGAGAGAGAGCTAAGGGAGTGGCTGGAGATGATGTGGTAAGTGATAGGATAAGATGGAAGGGGGGAGTGGTTAGTGAAGCATAAGTCTAAGACCCCTGGGGTGGTTGGGAATTGGGGGTAGGGTAGGGGAGCGGAGTGAGCCTGCAGGGCGAACAGAGTGGGTAGGAACAGGCAATGGAGCAGCTAGAAGAGAAACAATCAGTCTGCAGAGCTGAATACTGAAGGTAAGTGAAGTAAGCCTGAAGTGGGAAGGAGCAGAGATAAGTATGGAGTGTAATTAGAAAACAGGGGAGTGTAGCGAGTTAGAATAAAGGGTACAGTGTGAAGTTTCAGAGTAGTTCTAGGTCATAGAAGTATACAGTAAAACAATCAGAATAACAAAGGAGTAAGCAGGAGAAATATTAGAAGGGACAGGGGTGCCACCTACTGGGCAAAGCTAGAATTACAAGCAAATACAGTAATGGGGTAGGCTTATTGCCAGATTAGGGAAGGGGGAAAGCTAGTAAGAGGGGTACTAAGAGGTGGTGTAGGAGTTTTGTGTACAAGGTAGCTAGTAGGGGGGGTAAGAGGCTGCTGGCTGACCGGGCTCAGGGTGTGCTTTAGAACCGCTGAAGCGACAGTGGACGGTAGTATGTTTTACAGGTAGGACATAGATAACATACTTTCTTATTTCCTTGAGAGTGGGAGCAGGGAGAAGAGGCTGAGAGATGAAGCCACGGTTATTTGTTGGATGGATCCTTTGTCACCAGGTAGGTAGGTTCTCAGAAAATTATGGACTGGAACAGCACAGTGAAGAGCAGGGTACTTGTGGGAGAGAGAGAGACAACAATGGTGGTAAGTAGCAAGAAGCTAACATTAACATAAAATATGATATTAAGACAATAGTTATAACAGTTAGAAAATTGTACATTCACTTATTTATTAGAAGCTACCAGTATCATAAGAGAGCTTGTATTTTGTTATATCAATTATCTGGCAATGTATACTCTGTAGGCTCAGTAGGACAACATATAACTCATTAGTTTAAAGTCATCATCTGACACAAATACATGTGTAAAAAAGTACAGCCAAAATCAGGAACAACTCTTATTGTTCTTCTTTTGGCTTTTCCCTGTTAGGGGTCGCCACAGCAGAACTCCTGTCTGCTAATGATTGGCAGTAGATTTTTACGGTGCCGAGGTGCCAGTTCGATGCCCAACCTTCAACGAAGGCACACCCATTCACGCATGTATTTCGGACACCACTCGAACGCAGGAGGACATGTAGACTCCACACAGAAGGCGCTCTAGCCGAGAATCGAACAGGAGAGCCTCTTGCTGTGAGGTGACAACGCTACCGCTGCACCACCGCAGCTCTACATCTACACAGCTTTAATTTTAAAGCATTATACATCTCTCCAGATATCTCAACCAAGCCTAATGTTTTCTCATTCTTCAGCTTCATTATTTCTTCCACAGATTGTTGTTCAGTATACTCAAGCAATGCTCCATTTCCTCTCTTAGATTCAATTTGCACCCCAAAGACCCTTTTAATACGACTCTCTGCTATATCTGTTATACCTTTTGGATCATCTAACACCTTACTTATGTCTCTCATTCCCAGGTTTGTGCATCATATCAGTTTTACTAATCTTTTCCATTAGTTTTGCATTCTTTCTTTCTCACAAGATTGTTGACTGTGTGGGTAGATCTGGCCACTTGTGTATTCAACTGGTGATAGTGTGAAATAGACATTATGTTTGGTTTGGGCATATATACAAGAATGCAGGAGATGATTTGGTGAATACAATTTGGGAGAGATGTGAAGAAAGCAAGAGGAAACAAGGACATCCAACAAGGAATGGATGGATGCATGAGAGAGCTGTAACAGTTAGGCATGACTGTTGATGAAGGTAGGCGAGGATATAGATTGGAGGTTCAGGTTGTGTATCAAGCAAGTGGAGATCAGCTATAGTCATTCCTCTGCATAAGACAAGATCTTCCACAGATCCAGGCAAGTACAGACCCATAAGTCTGACCAGCCTCATATGCAAAGCCATGAAGGGACTTATTATGGTACTAATCAGTCAGGACATAAGGGAACCTCCAAACACTGGACCTTTTTCAGTTTGGATTCATCAAGTGCTGATCATGCCTGATGGATTTTTTTAAAAGGTTACCAAAGTAATGGATGAAGGCAAAATGGTACATATCACATACTTCAATCTTGCCAAAGCTTTGACACAGTGCCCTTTCAGGCATTGTAGAACAGCTAAATAAACTTAGAATAAACCCGTGTCACCTGCTGGATTGCCAGTTGGCTTTCAGAAAGGATGCAGAAAAACAGAATAGGGAAGTTACCTCCACAAAGAGAGTAGTCACCAGTGGAGTCCCCCAAGGTTCTGTGCGGACATCTCTCCTGTTTAGCATCTAATTTTCTGCAGTAAAAGCCAATAGCAAAGGGCTTTGGCAGACTACGTTGGTAGATGACTGCAAGCTATGAACAGTCACTGAATCCCCAAATGACTTAGCCGTCCTGCAGAAGGTTTGCCTCAAATACATAACTGGTTCCAAAATCATAGACTGAAACTAAATGCCAAAAAATGCATTACTATATCCTTTGGGAAGTCTTCTACCCCATGGAACTACCGCAGTGACAATATGACCCTAAGTTTTGACCCAGTTGTTCGACATTTGGGAACCTATGTGGACAGTGACCTAACTTTTGACCATCAAGTGTACATTGGTGTAAGAAAGTGCTTCTGTATTGCACAACTTATAAACAAATGGATTGTGTTTAGATCTATGGATGTCATTGCTGCCTTTATGCAGCCCTCATTAGCCCCCCTTTGGCAAGGCCTAAACAACATGCCATACATGGACTGAGTCAAAGCCGTGTCACTATACTCGATATAACACAGAGTGCTAAGAGGGGATCTGTGTCTGGTATACAGGACTTCCTCCGACACAATACTGATGCCTTTACTGCAAATCAGCAAGTCAAATAATTCAGAAATGCTTGGTCTAGGGATCTAAACCTCTTCTGCAACATCAACAGAGTGGTATGGGGGGATAGGTGTATCTCGCAGAGGATACCACTGCTCTGAAACAGACTCCCCATCCACATAACAAAGTTTTTCATTGTCCATATTCAGCCACTACTTGGATCTTTGTATGGAAAACAAAGGATTTATCCTGGGACTGCCCCCTGTACTACTAATGGACAGAGACAGCTCCTAAATGCTTTATCCCATGCATGAGTCCTCTCAAATCATCTATGGTATGATCCCAGTTATTCTCATTAGGGGCAGTATATAATTATCGACCATGGGATGGGTAGGGCCAATCTGTAACCAAATGGGATAGATTAATTCAAGCACAAAAAGGGAAATTGACTAAGTTTAAAATGGTCCATAAGGGGAGCTAGCCAAGTACTTACCTATGAACCTATGACAGTAGCACTGAATCTAGACAGGTGGCAATAGCTGATACAATGGAACTACCCCATCTTGAAAAGGGAGATGAGGATTGTGATGATGATAACAGTAATGATAACTTGGGTACATACTGACTTTGTTAGTCTGAACCAATACAAACTCTGCAAGTTTGTTTGGAATGGACTGGCAGGAAAAACAAAACACCCAAATACCTATAGAAGATTACTGCTAGTATGTAAGAATATAGGCCCATTTCTTTGTAAGCATAAGAACTATTATAGGAACTCTGACAGGTAATATATATCATGGTCTGTAGTGCAGAATGCTTGTAGCTGGGAATTCTAGATAAAAAGACATATGTGCAGCCTTACATTCACGTAATGTACTTTACTGCATGAGTCCATTTAGAGAAGTCATTATTCCAGTGACAAAAAAAAATCACCATTCAGGAGAAATAAATGTGATTTTTACATTTGATTAAAAGACAATTCAATGAAAAAAAAACATTTAGTATATTATTATGTTCCGCATACTGAGAAGTTCTGTACAGCACCCCAATGGAAACAAGGTATAATGCAAACTGTCAGACTGTGGTAGTCAAGGCCTGTGAACTAATGTATCTGGTGCATGAGTATTAAAGACTATTTCAGTTATGTTTGAATTTTCATTACTAAACATTCAAACAGTAATAGCAAGATCCATCCATTCACAACCCCTTTTTTACACTTTTATATATGGGGTCAGGGCATCACATCAACAATGACAATCTAAGTGAATCTTGAAACTGCTGGTTAACCAGCCTGCTGCAGTTGTTCATCCAAACCAGACATTCTAGCACACACTTGTGGCCATTTTAGTGTATCCATTCCACCTACTGCATTCTTTGGAATGTGGGAGAAGAGTGAAGCACCCAGAGAAAACCCACACAAACACAAGGAGGACATGCAGGCTCTTCACAGAAGGTACCCCAGCTAATAATCAAACCAAAGAACTTCTAGCTGTGAGGCAACAATGCCATCTGCTGTGCAAAACTGTTATTCTTCCCTTAGAAGTATCAGTGCAGCTGAATGCTGAAATTGACACCTCCACTTTAGCTGCTTGTAATTGTGACAACCACATTAGCTGCTTGTAATTGTGGCATTTTTGCCATGGCATGATATAACTGAAAAAAAAATGTTTTCTGGTAAAATGGCTAGGATCTTTACTTCTGATGAAATGAGCATATTGTACACATATGCTCTGGACATTAGTTTCAGACCATCTTTGGAGATGAGGTCAAGTAGTCCCTCAAAGGAAACCAGGTATAATGCCAGAATGTGATATAAAAATCTTCTGAAACATTAGATTTGCTTCTTGTATAGAGAGGGTTGCATACCACTTCCCCTAAGACAGCTCACAATAAGAAAATTGAGAATTATAGTAAAAAAATTTGGATAAACATTTTCAAGAATACCATTCTACCCTAATTATAGTACATTATCTTTGTCAGTATACAGAATGTAGGCCACACAGTAATGTAAATGTTGCCCTACCCAGTGAAAGATTTATAACGTTTTACTTCTACTGTAATGATAACTTAATGCAGAGATGTCAAATAGCCCATCAGTGGAAATCAAGTACAATGCCAGACTGTGACAGCAAAAGTCCAGTTGAAAATTGATTGTTAGCTATATATAAGAGACCATGTATTTGTTCCCCAAAAGGCAGTTTATAAGAAAAACTCACACAGTTCTATTAAGATAACTGGCTAATAACACGTTCAAAAATGCCATACTACCTCAAAGAATTTCACTGCATGTCATTTCTAAATCATCTGGTAACAGCTTGTCTCTTATCAGTACATGGAATTTTCCTCACCCACAGTGCTGCCTTTCCTGCTGAAATATTCATAGGTTGGTACTAGGCTATCAGCCCTAGGGCCTTTACAAGCCTAGCCATAACAATTCCCTGGATATTTCTTCCCACAATATTTACTTCTCTGGACCCCGAGAAATTCCCCGAGGTGAATTTCCTATCTCCCATCCAATCATCAACGTTCCTTTTGAAGAGGGCCAATGCGGCGCTCTGCTTGACATGCATGGGCAGTCTATTCCAGAGTATGGGGAGTCTCTGGGTCAGGAACCTATCCCTCCAGCATGTTTTGTTCATTGTGATGACAAGGTTTAGATCCCTGGAGCGTGTGGCTCTGAGGGATTGGGATTTCTTTAAGTGGAGCATGTCCAACAGCTCAGGGTTTGACATGGCCTTGTATGTTAAGCAGAGATCACCTCTGAGTAGACGATATGCCACAGAGTATAGCTGGAGTTTTTTTGATTCGGACAGTGTATGGCATCTGCTTTAGGCCTGTGATTCTTTTAGTGAGGTATTTCTGTGGCCTTTCCAGCTGTTGCAGATGTCTTGTGAGGTGCATACTAAACTGGGCATTATACTCTATATGGGTCTAATGAGGGATGAGTACAGTGGGACAATGACCTCCTTTTGTCTGGATGAAAAGCCCTTAGTGATGAGGTGTGCCACATAGAAGGATTTCCTGACTGGTGTGGTGATGTGGTTATCGAAAGTGAGACCACTGTCCACCTATATCCCTAAGTCTTTCATCACACTTTCAATGTTTAGTGCACTACCACCTATGTGGTAATTCATGGGTACATGCTTTTTTCCAAAGGGGATAACTATACATTTCTTGGCATTAAACTTGAGCCCATGGCTCTGGCACCAGGCATCTGTTTCTGTAAGGCCCTTTTGTAGAATATCCACATAATTTGGGGATTCAGTAATGGCTCCTAGTTTGCAGTCATCTGCGAACTTTGTTAGCCAAAGTCCCTTAGCATTGGCCTGTACTTCAGAGAAGTAGATGCCAAACAAGAGTGGTCCCAGGACTGAACCCTGAGGTACTCCACTTGTCACTTGTCTGGAGCTGGATTTGGAGTCAGATACTTTTACAGTCTGGGTTCTGTCAGTAAGCCAGTTGGCAACCCATTGAGTGACATAGGGATTTATGCCCAGCTTAGTAAGTTTTTCTATGATTCCAGAGTGGGGTTGGTGTCAAAGGCCTTGGCGAGGTCCAGATAGGCTGTGTGGACTGCCTTACCCTCGTCCACAACTCTGGAGACTGATTCACAGAAGTCAGTCAGAGTCAGGAGACAAGATTGGCCCTTCACAAACCCAAACTGGGTGGGGTCCAGTGTTTGAAGGTTGCCAATGTCTTTGTTTATAAGTTCCATGATAATGTGTTCCATGCCCTTGCAGATCAGGCTTGTCAGACTGATGGGATGGTAGTTCCCAGGATCCAAGGTGGATCCCCCCTTGTGGAGTGGGATAACTGTAGCTGTGCGCCACTCAGTGGGCATGAAGCCTGAGGTGAGGCTATGATTAAACATGACACTTAGGTGAGGTGCCAGTTCATTTTGTAGTTCATGTAGTACACAGCCTGGGATGTCATCTGGTCCCATGGATGCTGTATTCTTAGCTTTGGAGAGTGCGGTTTCTACCTGTGTGGCCATGATTACCAGTATTTGGCAGTCTTTTGGTATTGAGATTGGCCCTTTAGGGGATGAGAGGGGGTTGAAGTTGGCACTAAATCTATCTGCCAGGATATTGGCAATATCCTTGGGATCAGTATATTTAATGCCATTCTGTTGTAGCTCAGAGCAGATCTGAGCATTGCCATTCAGATTCTTGACATAACTATAGAATGCCTTGTGATTGTCTTTGGAATCTTTGGCAATTTTATTTTCGTAACTAGCTTTTGAGGATTTTATGAGGGATCTCAGCTTCTTACTGAGGCTGGTGAGTTTTTTGCATCCTGGGATTTTCCTCTTTTCTGCAACAGTTTATTTCTTCTGTTGTATAGTTTGTTTATAGCAGGGGACCACCAGATTGGCTTCCTTTTTTTTTGTGGAAGAGCATCTTGGTTCTATTTGGGATTGCACGATTCATACACGAGTGGATGTGTTCGTACATTGCCTTAGTGTAGGATTCTGCAGTCGAACTTTCAGATCCCGTCTGCATGGGTGTCGTGAAGTTTGTCACTTCTGACTTCAGTAGCATGAAGTTGGCTTTGGAGAAGTTTTTTAAGGAGGTTTCCTTACTGGGGGGTGGGGGTGGGATGTGGATGTCAAGGGTGATTTGCTTATGGTCAGACCTGACCAATGAGGGGGTGACCATTGGTGTGGAGCATCTATCTCCCATGTTGGTATGGACCAGGTCTAGGATATTGGAGCCCCTGGTGGGACAGTGGATTAGTTGATCCAGGGCGTTGGAATTTATGAATTTCAAGAACCGTTGGGAAAAGGAGTTGGTACCCAAGTAGTTTTCACAGTTAATGGCAGGGTAGTTGAAATCACCCAGTATTAGGGTGTTTGGTTGTATCTTAATATTTTCCAGTATGTTTAGAAAGGTATAGTGAGAATCTTGGGGCATGGTGGGGGATCTGTAGCAAGCTACAATTTGGATTGCAGTCTTACCTAGTGTTAGTTGCACCTGGAAAATTTCAGATGCATTGTGTTGGGCAACTAGCCTGGAGGTGTGAATATCCTTGGTGAATATGGACACTCTTCCACCTTTAGTGTTTCAGTCTTGGTTTTGTGGCCGAAAAGTGTGGTAAGAGTTGTAGCCTGGTATTGCAGGGGTGCTCTCTGGAGCCCTGAACCAGGTCTCACTTACTGCACAGATATCGATGTTCACCATTTTTAGGAGTGCCCCGAGAGAGTGCATTTTGAGGTTTAGACCTCTAGCATTGAGTAGCATTACCTTCAGATTTTGCATGCTTGTATCTGTTATGGTGGTGGTTTTATCCTTTGAACCTTGCCTAAAGAAGGCACTATATGGGGTGGCAAGAGCTTTAGCCAGTAACCTGAATCCCAGGGGTGACAGGTGCAGACCATCTTTGACAAAGCATCGTTGTTTGTTGATCATGTTTTCCCAGGCAGACAGATACTGGATCCCCTTTGAATGACACCAGAAGCTTAGCCAATTGTTGAAGTCAATCATTTTGTCCTTATACTGTGGTATCATTGTGGGTGAAGGCAGGATGCTACTCAGGGCTGGGGTCATACCTGCCTGGGCCACATGATCCAAGAGCTCTTCCATGTCTCTTTTCATGTAGTTCAGGGAGGTACGTCTCAAGTCATTCACTCCAGCATGGAGAATGACAGAGTCGTATTTGTACTTGTTGTGGAGTGACTTGAGTGCATGCGTTATGTGGTGGATCCTGGCACCCGACAGGCAGCTGACTGTAATTTTCTCCTTGTTCAGCCTGATGAGTGGGACAACAGTGTGCCTGACTATAGAGTCACCTATGACTAAAGTGTTTGGTACATTGTCTTGCCTTAGGGGTGGTTGTTGGGTGGCACACTGGTGTTGTGAGCTATGTGTCACTTTGGTTGTGACTGGTGTTTGTTTGTGTTTCAACTTCAGAGGTCCTTGTTGCTTGGGCAGGTTAATGTTAAGGGCCTCCACATATGTGGGTTAGTGTTGCTATGTGTGGGTGTTGATGGTGTGGGTTTTGAAGGGCTATGAGTTGCTTGAGGTGTAGTGCAGGTGTTAACCTTCTCCTCTTGACTGTCTAGCACAATCTTGGCCGGAAAGAACTTTGCTTCCAGTTTGGCTGTGTGAGTGCATCTCTCGCAGGTTGTAGTGTTGGGTGGTAGGAGAGGATTGTCATTGTACATGAGGCAGTTGCCGCATTGCCCCAGTATGCCCAAATTCACCAGGTGGACAGGAGAAATCACCGGAAGCTGACCCTTGGACATGCCTGTTTAGGTGCTTTTTTTGTAAAGTTTAAGAGCAGTTTTCCCTTACCTTTGCAAGGTACTTTGCAATTATAGGCTGTTTAGTGCCTATGATTAATTTCTCCTAGTTGACTTCATGATTTTTTACTTGATGTTATCACAACAAAGTAAAACAATTATGATTTTTGATATAGGCTGCATTCCACCCCCTATAAGCTCTATACTCACATTTAACGGAAACAGAATATAATGCAATTTGGCAGCCTGGCACATTCTAACAGCCATATAGGTCTATCCAAGGAGATTATCAGCACAGGTTTGCATCTCTGAAATAGTTTGACAGTTTCTAGTAAAATGCTTTGGAAAACAAGTCTGCCAAATCATTTATAAACTGTAGTTATATTGTGCTTTTAACTACAGAGATAACAGAATAACTGCATATTAAATTTCTGAGTGCCAAGTCACAAATCCTAATAGTACTTTCCCTCTTAATTTTCTAGTATCATTTTAAATGCTGGAAAACATAATTTTCAAGGACAAAGAAATAGTTTTGTTCCTATGTTACAAAAGCAAAATATTTCTTTCACTTTATATATTACACAATCAGCCTCTATGAGAAGAAGTGAAAGCTTGCATGCTTGTTGTCAACTGACTCCAAAACATTTGCATTAGGAAGGCTGTGAAATTGTAATAATAAAGTAACAACTTGAAAGCTAAAACATTGTTTGTGTATTCACTGCATTTCTTAAACAAAGCCACTAGCTTCATCCCCCTTCACCCATAATGTCCCAGTGGAGTGTGTTCCCTTTGAGAAGGCACATGACCCTCGGCTGTGAAGAAGATATAATGGCCACATTTCTGTCAGGCATTGTACCTCCAACAAGCCATATCAAAAACCCATTACATAATAGTGATGTATCTAGCCTTTGCTTTCACACGCACAGCCTGTACCCAAGAAAGATAACCACATTGTATATACTTCTTATCTCTCATTAAGAGAAATGAAACACAGAATGAGCGCAGTAATGTATTATATATTGTTGCTGTCATAGATTTACAATGCCCCCCCAAAAAAATCATTGTTTACTGACAGTGATGCAGTGTCTGCCTAGTGCTTTGACAAAATCATGACTACTCATCATAGCCCCCAAACGATAATAGCCTTCTAAGTATACCTTTGATGCTTGGCTGTGAGAAAGGTGAAATAATTAATGAACACAATAATGTATTTCAACTTGTTGTTGGACACACATTCACTGCCCAACAAATTATATCAGTGATTGTTTCACATAGATCATGTAACTACTTTTTGTTTTCAAACATAACCAGCCTTTCCAAAAAGAAGGCCATTTGCTGTGCACATTTGTGATGTGTGGTTGTGAAAAAAATGTGAAAAACATAGTTGTCAATTTAGGGATTTCAGTTTGTTGCTCTTAAACATATACACCACCCCGAATCAAGACAAATCAGTGAGCACTCAGCTGCGCTCATATAACTGACCTGAGCTTTTATATGCAGCCTACTTCCCTAACCCTCTTAACAGAAAGCAATTTTTTGTGAACCCCTATAATATTAGACTGTGATACAAACAAAAGATTAAATGGCCACAACAGTATAGTTCAGTTTGCTGTTCTCAGAGAACCATACACTGTCTTCAGCAATGATCATTTCACTTTAATCAGCTAACTGTTTTTACTTTTGTTCAAGAATGCCTCTCCAAACTGATGATTATTGCAGTTATTCCTGAAATGAGGTCAAAAACAAAATAATGGTGACAGTAATAAACTTCTTCTTGCTGCTGCAGGCAGCTGACCACCATACTGAGCTCAGTAATAAATAAATAATAACCAACCAAATAAACAAATACATGTGTATTACTTTGTGCTTTGGGCAAAGTGTGCCATTACTAATATCCACAGATATATCTAGTTTCCAGCCAGCATGCAAAAAAAAAAAATTAAAAACGAAATAATCCCCCAAGATTGGAGCATCTACTTGTCTTGGTAATCTGTAGTCAAATGCCATTAGGATCTGATCTCAGGTGCTTAGCTTATGTAGTAATAAGGGATGGGTTGGCTTACAAGTTCTGCTGCTATTTTAGACTAGACAGATAATCAATGTCTGAAATGTGAGTAGTGAAACAGTGTCCTTTTTATTAAATGTTAATTAATGATATATATGCTATTATTGTTTTTGCCTTTGTATACAACTTTGGTCTTTGTGAAGTGTATGCTATTATTTGTTGATGGTTTTGTCCCTGGACCTTCCTCCAAAATGGGCCATAACCCAGATGGACGTCTCAGTAATTAAAACACAAATAAATTAAAGTTAATAAATTACTTTTGGGTGTTAAAACGCTTCTTAGATGAGTTTATGAAATTACTGAAGTTGATCTAAAACCTTAGAAGCTCATATGAATGAGTAGCCCTACCTTATAGTTTGGAAAGCAGCAGTATGACTCACTGTCTCATATTTATAATGGGTCCAAGTATGATATACCGATGAGGGGGCCTTAGCTTAGGTTCTACCTGACATGCTCAGCTGGCACAAGTAAGGTTGTGCTAATTGCATAATGTGGCTTAAATCCTTGTTCACATTAAAGAATGCAATTCATAGTAAGAGGAAAATTATATATGAAGCACTATTTCTAGCAGCTTCTTAAATGGGTTTTCAAAGAAAGAAGCGCATAATTTGTGAGCTGATCCTGCTTTTACAGTAACACGATAGTTGTAATTTTATACAGTTTTGAGACAATTTTTAACCTTCAGACCTTGACTCATGATTGATGCTATGGGTGCTGAGGTAGAGTCCATATTAAGACACTTTGGAAGAAATTATCTGCTCTTGTAATCAAACATGGCTTAATGCCGATTAGTAGCTTCATTTCAGTAAAAGAAAACATGAAACAGACAGTGATACTTATCTAAGGTATGGGGATGACAGCTGTATAGATAAGGATACATTTGAGTACAAGTTCCTTTAAAATGAGCTGATAACTAACTGATTTATAGGGCTGGAGAAGTGAGACATTGTACACTATAGATTGGTAAAGTAGTTATTTTCTGCTTCTTAAAAAAACAAACTTTTTTTTGCAGTGGTTAAATAGCTGTTTACATTTTATGCAAAAATCCAGAGAATTATCTTGTAGTTTTTCCAGATGCTATGTGGAAAATGGGGAATTTTATCTGAGGAGTGAATTACCTCACAGTAGATGCTTTTGAGTGAAATTTTCTTGATCAGTGCCTTAAGGTCTAAAATATGCAAAATTGTTGTGGATAAAAAAGGGTGTGTCATCTGACATGGTTAGAGTTAGTAATAACCTAGTTTCCAGCTTATGTAGGTTAAGATAATATATAAAGTTTTTTTTCCTGGCCAGTGTTCAAGAAGCAAACTGTGAAATATATGCTTAGGATTTAGTGTAGCTTTTAAAACAGCAAAGTAGCAAAAATTGAGTGGTCACTGTACAAGTCTATTCTGGTAATATTTATAAGAAAGAAACAGTGTGAGGTTTGCTGATGAGTAACCATTTCAATGTCTTAGTTGTTGCAGTATGATTGTTTCTTCATAGTAGTAGTCCTATTAGTTGATGTTGTGGGAGTAATCCTGTGCATTATTTGTAATTATGCAATGCCTCCTCTAAAACGTGCATGCTGATTGGCCAGCCCAACCAGCGTGCCCGTTGTAAATCCCTCAATATACTAATGGAAAAAGGTCCGGTCGCCCGGACTTTTTCCGTTAGTATAAAACACTGTCTCGCTATGTTAAAAGAGTTTAACGTAGCGACACAGGTTTAAAAAAAGCAACGCAGATCTCCGTTGCTTTTTTTAAAGCTGTCTCGCTATGTTAAACTCCTTTAACATAGCGACAATAGTAAGCAACGGAGATCTTGCGATCTCCGTTGCTTTTTTTTTTAAACCTGTCTCGCTATGTTAAATGAGTTTAACATAGCGAGACAGTAAAAAGCAACGGAGATCTCCGTTGCTTATTTTAGCTGTCTCGCCATGTTAAACCCATTTAACATAGCGAGAAGTAAAAGCAACGGAGATCTTGCGTTCTCCGTTGCTTTTGCCCACAGCTCTGATGTACTGCGCAGGCATGCGCAGTACATCAGAACTGCCGCGGAACACCAGACAGCTGCGGAAGGGCAGCAAAGAGGCATTATACAATGCCATTATTTAAGAAAAGTAATTATTTCTTTTCTTAAATAATGTCATTAATATAGCAATAACCCACTTCTGGGTGTGGGTAATGCTGGATTTACCCACGGTTGTCTTTGTTTGGTCCCTCAGGCTTCGCCCTCGGGACCAAACCACGCCAACCGTGGGTAAATCCAGCATTACCCACATCCAGGCGTGGGTTATTGCTATAATGGTTCCCATGGAGTATTTACATTCCCATTATTACTTAATTCCTTTGTGTATTGCAGTTGTACACATAAATAAGA
Source organism: Protopterus annectens (assembly GCF_019279795.1). NCBI lineage: Eukaryota > Metazoa > Chordata > Ceratodontiformes > Protopteridae > Protopterus > Protopterus annectens. The sequence continues at coordinate 1,783,243,462 of NC_056726.1, read as the reverse complement.
CGTCTCACTTCAGTGTAGCATACTTAAAAGAGAATCATAAATACAGTCAAAATTAAAACAATCCCATCTTTCCATGGTGTTCCTTACTGTGCTCTCTGGCAGATGTAAGGCTTGTGTTCTCTCTAGTTCTCCATCCTTGTATTTCCCTTGCAGAACTCAGCTTATTATGACTAGTACTTTAGGATGATTTCATTTGCCCATTGGTTTTCCACACTTCACACGCCATCATCACCGTCTTGGTGTGGATTTGATTCAAAAGCATTTCTTTTCCTCAACTTGATCTTCATTTTAAAGTCATCTTTTGTTTTCTCCAAAGTTTCTATCACTGCATTCTTCTTCCTTACCCTCAGTGTGTGTGAGTGTGCCTGTTACTTTATTGTGCTTGAACCACATCTGTCTTGGCTGTGCATCCTCAACTGTTGTTTCTTAGCCGGAACACAGCATATAGAGGTTGTAACACTGTGCCACTTAACAAGGACTCTTGTGCCCAAATTCTTCCAAACAGCAAACTTTATCCTACTACATAATCATTAAAACTCTCCTATTTTGCAGTGATCTAAGTTCTCCCTATATACCATAACAGTGTACCTGCCCCTCCTGAATATAGATCATAAACTCCACAAAGACATTATGGTATCTGGTCTCCATAATTAAAGTGTATAAACAGCATAAAAAAAATCTTCCGTTGTCAGACTCAGTCCCCCCCCCCCAAAAGAAAAGTCAACCCTCTCACACTACTGTCTGCAGCTTTCCTCCACTATTCATTACAAATAGTAACTCCATGTGTACTGACGGGATGCCCAGATCTCAATGGCACTTATTTATTTATTTTATTTATTGTTTTTTTTTGTCCAGGGTGGTCCGACTGAGTTGTGGTAGATCCTTTTCAGCAGAGGGTTCCAGTAACAAAATAGGTAGTTTTATACAAGAGATAAAAATGTAAAGCTTAAAGTTACAGTATGGACATACATTAACTGAAAGGCAGCTATACTGCAAAAAAAAAAAAATAAAAAAAAATTTGCACTTAGTAAAATACAGAGTCAATACATATTAATACAAGACAATTTGGCATATACAGTAAGGTTTAAAATGTCAAACTATAATTTTGCATTTATTTGTTGGAGAAATCAGAAAGCTGTTGTGGGAAATGTGAACAGGAAGCAGAGAGTAGGTGAGCAAAGTTGGCTACTGTATAAATTTATTAGGTGATAAAGAGAAAAAAGAAAGTTGTAGTCATGTTTGAGTCAATCTAGAAGTTAATGAGTATGAGTCAGAATTTTTTGCTGGAGGGAAAAGCTTGTCAAGTGGTAAATGGAGACAATAGAAGTGGTAACAATGTCAAAGAGTTAGAAGACAGTTGGAAATTTACATTGAGAATTTGCTTTGTTGAGGTTTATCTATGTAATGAAGGTATGAAAGGGCCAGGGCAGAGTAGCATGGTGAGATGCAAAAACAGAGGCAAGTGGTTTTAAGTGTTATTTTAGCAAGTTTTTTTAAATCTGGATAAGTTCTTACAATATAAATTGCTTCTTTAAATTAAACTAGAAAGCAAAACCTGGACAATGGTGTTCACTGCCCACTATTGTACTAAATAGGAATCTCTCATCACCTTCTAAATTATATTAGATTCTTACCCCCTACATAGTCATGTTTTCATCAGCTCTCTGCCAAAAGAAAGTTGTAAGACTGAACTATTTTCTGCACAACACAGAAAACTTTCATAGCTTCTCCAATTTGTACCAAGGTCACATGAAATTTCTAACATTCCATCTGTGAATCCTCTCCTTGCAAATTACATTTTTCATTCTGTGACAATTTACCATTTCTTATCATTCTCGCATCAAATAATAACAGACCGGATGCCTCTCATTCATGAACTATGTAACCATTTATTGCACAGTTGTGTTTTAAAATGTTATTTCGTTGTGTTTTAAAATGTTATTTCACAAACTAGCTTTGAGATTGTACAGTTCCTTTTTCATTTTCATGGATTCAGTGAACCTGGACCTCATGGACTGTCCAGCTTTTATTTTTTGAAGTGCCTGAAGATATTGCACACCAGCTACAAGGTCATTTTTTCTGTGTAGAAATGTGCAACAATGTGTCAGTTATAATTGAAGGAACCCTATCATATTTTGAAAAAATTCACATTTTATTTTAATAATTACCACATTTACAGATTGGCATTTAACTGACTGCACTTTGCATTATAACACAACCAATTTTGTAATAGTTATAGTCTGTATATGCTACAAGTTTCCAGCACAGTGACAAAACAGTTGATATTGTTACATTGCATTAGTTCGTTCTGCAGTCTGTTGCTGGTTATAGTGCCTTCTGTATGGAGTCTATACATCCTCTTTATGTATATATCAGCTTTCAATGGGTGTTCTGGTTTTCTCCCACATCTTAAAATTATGCTGTAGGTAAATTGGCAAGCCTACAAATCGACCATGTATGTGTGTATCATGTGTGACTGTGTGACCACATTTTACAATGGCTGGTGTCCCATTAGAAGATTTGTTTCTCTACTTTGTATCCACTGAGTACTAGGAATATCTCCATCTCTCCCATCACCCTGAAATAGAGTAAGTGGGTGCTCGGGCAATGTATGAGTATATTTGAAGTCCTCTACAGAACCCCGTGTAGTAAAATTCTGTTCTGTTATTACACAGTTCCAACATAAAGAGTAATGTGAGGATTCACAGATGGATACTTCCATTTTTTCTTCATCTTTTTTTAACTTACAGTTTGTTTTACTTTAAATTGTGTTTTACTTTAAAGTTTTTCTCCCCTTAAAGTTTTAAAAGTTCTTAGCTAGGGTCAGTCAGAAAAAAATCCTTTTCCATTCACTAATTGAAAAGGAATTATATCGCAGTAATTACTGGGAGAAGCTGAGGAATAGGATCTCTTATTTAGCTGCAAGTGCTGGTGTGAGACTGCCCTGGATTTTGTATTGGATTTCTCCATTTAAGTTTTGCATGCCTCCATTACTTTTTGTTTTTATTCTTAGTACATTAAAGTTTGTTCTAGTTTGCATCTTGTTTTACCATAAAACCTTTTTTTCCTGGAGTTTAAAAATTTTCAGCGAGGGTTGGTTAGGAAAAGAAAAATCCATTTCCCTTCACTGATTGAAAAAGAATTTACTCTAGTATTGTTAGGATCTGAGAAACAGGGTTTCTTTTTCACTTGTATTGCCACTTAGCTGTATTCTTATTTAACTGCAAGTGCTGTGAGGATACTGCTAGTGTATGACTGCATTGGTTTTTGGACTAGATTTCTCCATTTAAGGTTTGTGTCTGTAATCCAACTGACCGGCAAGCTATAATTTTTGCTTCAACTTAAATACTAAGATATTCGTGACCTCTATTAACACAGTAATAAAGTAACAAAAATAATAAACATTCATGCAGATCCTTATGTAGGCTCTTAAATCATCTGGTTTATTTATTTAGGAACACTTTCATTGTAAGTAGACTTCATCAAATAATAAAACTCTTAGTTTGCAATGGTTTAAACCCTCTTGAAAAGGGAAGAGGAACCAGGCTACATGGCATGAATGGCTTGATGGGAAGGGAAACTTGACTGGATAGAAAAATGTGCCTCAGACTGGAGAAGAAAGTTCCTTATTAGAATACAAAGACATAGGTGTGGTTGCCATAATCCTATGATCCCCTTTTCGGGAAGCGTTTTATTTACAAGCAGAAAAACACATTGAATAAAAACTTAAATATATGTGCAGATACCAGATTTAAAAATGTGGTCCTTAAAAAATGCCTGCTTATATTCAACAGGCATAAAGAGAGTATTTTTATTTTCATTTTTATTTTATTTTTAGTCCACTGCTCATGTTGCTGAGGAAGATGAGAAAGAAAATGTCCAAATTTGTTGCAACTTCACTATCCAGAGATTGATCCAGGGAAGAATTAAAAGTTGCTTGGAAGTCACAGCCAAGCTTTTGCTTCTGAGAGGGAGGCTTCTTTGGATTACCAGAGAGGAAAACAAATGGTTACAGAAATCAAGAAAATGCACACTGTTAACATAATAAGCACAATTATAGAATCTAAACATTGGAGTAGATTTTGTTGCTTTACTATTTGCCTCGGTCTAGGTTGAAGAATTAATCAAGGTGTATGCAGAGCCTATTTATCTCTGCTGAAGGCTGTCTGCATGATTATTACTCTGCCTCGCCCACTTCTATGTTCATTGTCTTCCTGGACACAGCAAGTAAGAATCTCCTCAAGTGTGCATGGCCATCTTTGATGGGGCTATTTTAAAGCAGTACCTCTTGTCTGAAGTTATGCACTGTGACTATGGGATAGTTAAATTCTGTGCTATAAGATCTTTTATGTTGTATGATCAGTGTTGGGTTGTAAGTTGCGCTGTGCCATAAATCTTCACTTAATGAGCAGCCAAACAGGAGGAGTAGGTGCCATGTGCCCTCTGGTGTGGTATTTCTGTGATAGGTAATCCCACATACAATGGTGCCTATGCCAACTGGTGCAGCCTTCCATCTAGTGGGTGCTGTCACTAACCATATTGTACCCTGCCTAAGCTCAGTTTAAAAAAGTAACATTTAGCGAGGTGTGTGTGTGTGTGTGTGTGTGTGTGTGTGTGTGTGTGTGTGTGTGTGTGTGTGTGTGTGTGTGTGTGTGTGTGGGAAAGAAAATGAGTGGTGACAAACAGTGGGAGACCACATACTTCCCAACATCTTTAGTCAAGAATTCTGATCCAAAAAGGCTTTTTGCCAACACGCATAATTAGAACAATAAGAAGTATAAAGCTATATATAGTGTCTGTCTTCACTGATGAACTATAATCCTCATCCTGTGTCTGTCTGTGTATGTCAGTCTGCATCTGTGTGACTGTGTGTGTGTGTGTGTGTGTGTGTGTGTGTGTGTGTGTGTGTGTGTGTGTGTGTGTGTGTGTGTGAGTATACGCATGTATCTGTGTGCTTGTATGTGTGTGACTGTACGTCTGTGTTGTGTGTAAGTTTGTGTGTGACTCTGTGTGTATTTGTGTGTGTGACTCTGTGTGTATTTGTGTGTGTGTGTGTGTGTGTGTGTGTGTGTGTGTGTGTGTGTGTGTGTGTGTTGACATTAAATTCTCATGCTGCTTACATTTTGGGTATAATATACACCCTCCAACAAGAATTACATATACTAAAGCAACTCTGTGAGGTATATGTACTCTATGTGCATGTGTGTGTGTGTGTGTGTGTGTGTGTGTGTGTGTCTCTGTGTTGACATTAAATTCTCATGCAGCTTACATTTTGGGTATAATATACACCCTCCAACAAGAATTACATATACTAAAGCAACTCTGAGAGTTATATGTACTCTATGTGCATGTGTGTTTGTGTGTGTCTGTATAAATGTGCGTAAATGTGTATTTGTGTGTATGCTGTGCATATCTACTTAAAGATAAAAAATCAACATATCTAAGTAGAGAGATGCACACACACAAATGTGCACACAGGTGCTGTCACACACACAGATGAATATATATGGTGCATTATCTAGAGGTATGGAAGCTGAAGTGGGTCTAGGACTGGTATTAATGTCAGTGATGTGTTAAATTCTAAAATTCTTCCACTTCTCCAGTCTCCACCCTTAAAGGAGATATGATTATTCCCAATGATGTTACTAGCTATGTAGCACAAGGAAAGTAAATGACATGTAAAGAAATTCTGATGTCAGGTTGCATTTACTCTTTGAAAGGTCAGAACAACATAAGTGAACAGAACTGCTCATATTTCACTTTGAGTAATACTTTGTTCTTCGCTGGGATTAAAAGATTTTTATAATATTGGAATAATTTAAGAAAGTCACAATTCCATCCCCCACTCATCTCCTGACAGGCTACTCCAGTGCTTTTCTTGTCTGACAGAGTAAATTCAGGGCCCTGACATCATGCATTTATATTCCACTCTGTTTCTGATTTAGCTGCTTGCCCTAATTGAAAACAGACATTTGCATTTTTCTTATGTGATAATATTTAACAGAAACCCACCCCTTAGTAGGTCCGTTGAGATTAGTTTACAAGTGTGTAGGCTTGCATATGGAGGATAGCAAAATGGTCATTGACCCCCCCACACACACACACACACACACACACATGTAGTGAATAAAGAATCATATTTAAGCAGAGGTGGGGGAGTAATATTTACTAATATACTCTGCCATGAGCAAAGGCCTATAAAAAAGATTTATGGACCTAATTAGCAGTGGATTTTATGTATGTATGTATGTGTATATATATATATATATATATATATATATATATATATATATATATATATATATATATATTCATATTTTTATTCACTGGAGATTCTGACTAGTAGTCTCAGCTCAGCTTCTTATTTATATCATGCTGATGTTTTTGAATAAATTAAAACATTAATACATCTGAAAAAAGAGCTGTACAAATTTGTCTTATTCTGGCTAAAATAAAGAATGTAGATAAAGATGTTGCTGAAAAAAAACAGAGCTTTAGCATTAGAAGAGTTACTGAATGAAAAGTTTCACTGCAGTAAAAAAGAGAGGTCCATGCAATGATTTATGAAGGTAGATTCTGAACCGACATGTGGTTAAGTATCCGGGCTGAATGGCATTGAACTGGACTTCCTCTGGGAATCAAGAGAAGAGAATCTCAGTGGATATATTTACTATTGTAAACTGGACCAGTGAGCTGAACTGTAGAAACACATTGAAGAATGTGCATCTGATTTATATAAGGGACTCTGCTAAAATTGTTGTAGTCACTGTGCATCTGAGTTATATAAAGAAAATCAGTGTAGTCATTGTCATTCTTCCCATTTTGACATTCTTACATGAGGTTGGAGTCACATTCACATTAGTCAACGTGACCAAATCACCTTGAGACACTCTTTACACCACTGAGTGGCTAGGTGTCTGCTAAAATGTTTGCTGGGGAAAGGATTGTGACAGATGCTGGTCATTACAAACCAACCAATATAGTATAGAAATAGCTGCTAAGTAAGGAAGCTGCCCAGTGCATAAACTGAGGTACATTTAGCTGCATCTTTATTAGCTTAATTATCTCAATTTCCTTGGTCATAGAATCGTGTGATGATGGGGTAGTTTTTCCCATTTAGGATACAGAATGTGGTGACTAAATTGGAAATATACTGTACTGGAGCAGGGCCACAACTGGCGAGGTGCACTAGATGAATTCTCTGTCAGACTGAGGTAAATCATGTAGGGATACTAGAAGAAAATATCGTCTGCAGGCTTGTGCCATTATGTGTTTTTTAATGCATTGTTTCATTTATTACTGACTTTTCCTTCTTAATGCTGGAAATATATTGGCTGTTCTTTTGAAGGAATATTTGAGTCACATTTCTGCAAAGTTCTGCAGTTTAGAATATGTCTTCCTCTGTAACTTGCAATTGCAGGCAGTGAATTAATCCCAGGAGGTGGTCAGGATTTTTAGAACTGTACTTCAGTCACAGAATTGTAGATTCCCCACCATGACTCATTATGTGGCATGTTTGGTTACATTTTGTAGTGTTGATTAGTCATATTTGCAGGAAGAAGCCTGTGTACATCCTCAGGGTAGCCAGGACCACAGATAGCCAATCACAGCATTGCTCGCAGGTGTTGTCAAGTTCCAGTGCATCATAGGTCACATGACATATTTCTGATGCACAAGACACAGGATCAGTCACCATGGCAGTGCAAATACAAACTTCATAAAGACAGCACTTCGAAACCTACAAATTCTGTGTAGTGCATGAGGCACAGCCCACCTTTGTTGTTTCCTGTAAGGAAAATAATAGAGTTTGTGCATATTTGTTTTAAAAGACATGAGGCTGTCAGATACGTTAATGCTTTATGTAAGATCAGACTACTTTTTGCACAAACTAAAGTGAACTGCGCTGGTCACTTCCAGCTCCTTCTGCTATGTTCTTCTTGTGTTGCTTCACCACTCCCTGCTGTTTTGCTCTGAGTCCCCTAAAAAGAAAAGAACTGTCTTAGTAACTACTAAAAGTTTAAAGTCATGCCCCAAACAGATTTCACACTTACTGAAGAAATTAAGGTGCAGAACAGCAATCTGTATAAGCAGTTTTAAACTTGTTGCACCCCTCTGCATGTTGCAGAACAGTCAGCAACAAACAGAAACCAGGACCTGGTTTTGTTCCCTCCCGGCAGTATGAAACCTGATAATGCAAGTACCAAAACTATGAAAATTTAAGTGTGATTTAATACAAGTAACAGTGAACATCAACAGTTGCTATACCCTTTGTTTTGGGGGAACCATCTAGACTTTCACTACTTAGACTGAGATTGCTATACTTCAGATAACAGTGAATGCAACAATATACAGAAATTGCAGAACTAGCATATATTTCCCATAATTGCACATAAATTCTCACAGTTCTTAGGATTATAGTTACAGTCCTTGAACATCCATTGGGAATCTAACCTTGATTGGCATCAAATTCTAGTAAAGTTCACATTAATTATTCCATTTGCACATTTGAGCTGTTCTGAATAGGGTATAGCCTTGTTGTTTATTTATTTGTTTGTTTTTGTTGTTCTTTTTGTAGAAATTCACTTGTACTTGACTTTATCGGATATGTGTGTGTGTGTTTGGGGGAGGGGGTATTCCTCTGACTTAGTGTTGAAATGGTAACTCATTTGATGAGGCTCCAGACTGTATTTCTGTCTGCTGAGTTAATGCCAACTCAAGTGAATGCTAAAAACTTCATGGCTATTTTCCAAGAAAGAGATAATGAATTTCCCTATAATAGCATAAATACTACCTTTACTAGTAATGGAAAACAATTTTGGTTGAATTAAGACATTTTGGGTTACATTGGAAGAGGTATATACACTAAGCAAAGTGTAAAATAACAGTTACTCAATTGTGTAGTCAGAAATGTAGATAACAACAGGGTAGTTTTTACAGAAGAAAGCAACATAGACTGACAACAGTACAAGCATACTTCACCTTGATCCACTTAGAAGTTCTTGTTTGACATTAGTGCGACTACTTTAATTTTATCAAGCAACATCATGCTTCAGAACTGCATGGTGAGCAAGGCCAAAAATGTTTCTGGCTAGTTTATGTAGCTGCAGACCTGAGGTTCATGCTCTATTCCTGTCTGCCTGCCTAATTCTGCCCTATAGCAGCATATCAAAGCAGATGCGGTCTTAAGTAATCATGCTTTTTTAAGTGTTTCATGAAATATGATGCAAACTACACAGGCACACACACACACACACAGCCTCAGGCCTGGAAGAACAGTTCTTATGTATTCATATGATTTTACTTTCCATTCACTCATAGGGTACTTAATGAGCTATGCACATCCAAATTTCTGTTATCAGACATTGAAGGTTAATCAGGACCAGGTGGTTGGGGGCCCTTAGTTGCCACACTCTGAATCAATTACAATCATCAAAAATGTGGTTCTCTGACCTAGTTCATTTAGAAACTATGACTTTCTGTTTCCTTTCATTTCTTCCTAGATGATGTAATAGGTAAATAAACCACACAGATTGTGAAACACTAATTTAAACAACATTTTTTTTTATTTTAGAAATTCTGTATTCCTTGGTGAAAAGTCTACAAGACAGTCCAGCATTTAGGAGTCTAAGGTTCAAAAACAATGCCAGCAGCTGCAGTTCAGGTATAATAGCTTGCTTCTCCCATTTATACATTTTTTAGATATGTAATGCCGTGTCAAATATCAATGACATCAGAGATCTGACTGCCTAGTATGAGTAGTATATTTTTACTATATGTATGCACAAGTAAGATTGTAAACTTTGGGCTTTTCTGTGGGTAAACCTTTGATTGCTCTGGTGATCGTCATCCAATTTGCTTTTGAAGTGAGCAAGGCTTGAGTGGGGATTTTCTTTTCTCCACTAACTCACATCAGTAACAATCTGTTGATTTCTTTTCCTTTTCATTTTTTCTGTGAATAGTAAACACTTTTGCAACAAATATTTTGTAGGTAAACTCCAAACTCAAAAGCCTGCTTACAGACTGACCTCTCTTCTTCTTCTTTGTCTCTTTCAACTTGCTATGCCAAAATTATATGTCTTGTTCTTGCATCCCAGGAATAATAAAGTCAAACATAAGCTTGCCCCTTCATTGGCATCCCTGGACTGTGTTATGCTTATTAAAATTCCTTTGTTCTCACTTTCATATCTTATTCAGAAAAGACGTTGCATGAATCCATATCCCTCTGTAGAGAAGTGGTTTTCACATGTTATTTTTGTGGTAACTCTGTCTTCAAATTATATCCACTTACTGTTGTACACAAAAAGAAATATTCTTAGGGTTGTTTTTATCTCATAGAAACACAACATTGGGAAGTGGATAAGGACTTTCTGGCATACTCATTCTGTCCAGTTGCATGCCCAGTGCATGGATTAGAGCTACAGGTAATTTAATGTTCTGTTTCCTGCTATTTCTCCTTAAAATGGCCTCATTTTCACCCCAGCCTTATCCCACAACTGCACCACCTCCATAGAAAAGCTGTTTCATACATTATCCCCATTCTTTACAAAAATAAAAAAATACTTTCTCATGATATCCTAGAGTCACCTGCATTCTAAATGTGTACTGTGCTTTTACACATACTTCTTTTTATAAACAGGTGCTGCACAGAACTTGCTTTCAATGGCAGTTTTTCCAATTCCACTATTGTGAATCAGAAGTGACACTCCTGATGTACGTATGTTTTCTACCACCATTTCAGAGATCCACTTGGTAAAATAGCTATAGCTTTTACAAAATTTTGCTAGTGTAATGGTAGCATTGCCTCCCTGTAACCAGACAGCTCTTGACATTATAAAGCTATATATTTAAATAGATTTTGAGCACTTTCATTAAGTGTAACCATGACTTCATCAGAATGCAAAAAAAAAAAAAAAAAAATCAGTGCAATGCTCACGTTTACATATGTCCTCTCCCAGTCACATGATTAATTAAGACCAACAAAAGCCTCCAGTTACAGTCATTTGCATCATGTATTAGTCCACAAAATAAGTTTGTTAAAGAAGCATGCACTTAAAAAAAAAAAGAAAGAAAAAGACAGACTTCGTTTAACGCAGAAAAAATGTTACACATCATATGAACATAACATTAAAACACTTGCCAGTGATAGTCCATCATTCAAACCTGGTGATGTTTGAGCATTTAATCTAATTTGCCATTTAAGTTCACACAGCTCAAGTAAATCATCCCAAGGTCCCCCATACTATTCTTTGTGACAGTATCTAAATCAAAGATTAAAAACTTGTGAGTATGAAATTTTTATAAATGCCTAAACAAAGCATTAGAATCCTTTTGTTTTTTTTTTACATCTAAAAATGGTCGTATATTCTATCACAAAGTTTTACTTTGGTTTTTCCTACATAAAAGCCGTCACACTCTTGACACTTGACCAGGTAAAGTATGTAAGAAGTATTGCAATTACTATGAAAATCAGAGAAAATGTTCAACCCATTAATTCTCAAAAAGGTTGGGAGGTTGGCATAAAGGTTAAGCTGTTTATCTTACAGACATAAGGTGCAGGGTTTGATTCTCACATGGGGTAATTGACTAGGCTTAAAATGGCCCCCAAGGGTAGTTAGCCTAGTACTAATCTATGAACCTAAGTCGTCTAGTATGTTTGCATTGGGTGCAAAAAACATATTTAAATGTGCCCCTCTTTTTATTTGTTAATGCTCCCTTACTTTCTCTATTCTGACCTTCAAGGTATTGTTTTAGTGATTTACCTTTCCTAAATGTCATTCTAGGTCCTGTTTCTACTGTTTCTACAATATTTTCATAACAACTGAAAATGTTCCAATTATCTTTCAGAATTTTCAGAATGCTGTCACTATCAGTCATGTATGTGTTGACAAAACTGTCTTGAAAGACATTGGTGTTTGCATCTCTGTCTGTATTAGATTTGAATGGCTTCTGGGCTCTAACTATAGATACATATAACCACTGGTTTCTTTTCTGCTTGACTTCATCACAAATAGTGACAACCAGCTCAGTTGGATAATCTCTAACTATAAACATTGCAGTCAATTTTTGACTCTCTAGCTGGAACTGTTCATCCTCTGATATCATACATGCTAAACATACAAACTGACCTTTCACTATTCCTTTTTTCGTTTTACAGGATGACAATTCATGTAATTTAACATACTATTAGAGTATGTACTTTTCCTGAAAATGTTACTTATGATTCTCTGTTGGGCAACATCCTTAGTGATTTCAACATCCAGGTAGTGTATGTGTGATGTATCATGTGTGTGACACCCATGCACTGGCCCAGTAATCAAGGAGCCTCAATCCACACCACTAACACCAGTGAGGGATGTGCACATTGGGAGGATGAGAAGTACACACACAGTAAAGTACAATTTCCCTTAAGAGCAGACAGAGATCACAATCAGTCTGGGGCTGGTTTCTCTATCTCCAGATTCCCAATAAGACTCCCCACTGGCACAGCTATAGAGTGGAGTCCTTAGCCAGGGTTCCAAGCCAAGTCCTCCCAGTTTTCTGTCTGTCCAACCAGTGCTTTGTGTCCTCACCCAAGATTTGATTTATACACAGACACACACCTGGGAAAGGCTGGCACAGGTTTACTAGCCATGCCCCCTTCTGCCCAGGCCATAAGGTTGTTAGCACTGCCACCAGAAACCCTACTTTTCAGCTACTATAAGGCCCTTCCCAAAGGATGACCACTTTCCCTGTGTAATGTTACTGTTTATCCAAACGGTAAGTGTGACCAAACTTTTAAGGCTATTCTAGAGTGGCCTATGCAATATCACCAAATACATGCAAGTACTCTTAAGAACTTAAATATTTGTAAGCAAACCAGTCACAATTAAAATGTTTAAAATATTTAATAATAAATAGTAAAATCACAGGACAATGCTCTTTAACTCAACACAGTGGCAAAAGAGTTCACAGTCACAGGAAATATTTTAAAATAACGTAGTAGGACAGTCTCACATAAATATAGAAAATGTCTACACTAATCTTACTATATTCCTTTCTACCTCAAAGAGAAACTATGTTCTAAATGACTTACTTACAGAGCAAGGCAAAGTGCTGGTGAGTTGTTAACAGGTCCAGAACAAAATACAAAATGTACTCTTTCTCTTTGAGTTAGTTAAGTTAATAATACACATTACTGCTGGGTTAGCTAGATGACATCACTATGTGACACTTGCATCTAGTTCCCAGACTATACAGATACCAACAGAATTTAACATGTCTCTATGAAAAATACTTATCTCTTAGAAGCTGACAGTTCTTTCTTAGAAGCTTGCCAGAAACTGGAAGTCGTAAAACAATTACCTTGGAAACCTGTAATTACTTCTGTTTCAAACAATAGAAAGAATTTCCAGCTGCAGACATTCTGCCTTCTATTTCTGGTAAACACACTTGTAAAATTTTTATTTATTGTCTCAGAGTTTGCAAGTTAACTCTGTATATTCCAGCTTTTACTATGAAACCATACATTTGCATTGTCATATAATTTATACATACTTCTGCTCTTTTCCAGCAGGGTGCACTGTGGTTACAATCTTGAAGATCAGTACAGAACATATACCCTGGGATTCAGCAAGCAGCCATGCAGGAATAAGTTATTCCTGCACAGCAGGGACTGCTCCTGTACAGCACTGCAGCAGCCTTGCATATTCATGAAGGCATGTAGCCTGTGCTGTTAAATGGACATATATAAGGATTTGATGAATAACTACATTCACACTGATGATGCTATTGACTTATGGTGAAAGTGCTTAGTGTGTGGAGCAGAATTAAAGGCTTCAGATTTATTCTGTTGCTCGTGGTTCATTTTTTTGTTTTTTACAAGTTTTATTACCCATTGGGTATTTTCGTTTTATGGATCTGTGTACGAGTGCAGGGGGTGTGTGTGAGAGCAGAGCTCTCACAGTACACATGCCACTGGACTCCAGAATTGCCATTTGGCAATTAAAAACAAACAAGAACACTTGTAACACCCCCAACCCTTCAGGAAAACAAAAGTGGTCAAAGGCAAAAGGGACAATCATCTCTACCAAGCATACCTCTCAACTGTACAGATTTTCTCAGAATGCCCAGATGTTTTCCACATATTCATGGTGTTCCCCCCTAAAATGTGTACCTGTCTGGCAAATAGCTGAGGACTGAAGTCATTAAATAATGACAAAACATTTGAGTATAAGACTCCACACATCTGTCAGAAGAATCATGCTAATATAAAACCTAATTATTCTATCAACTTTTTAAGTTTGTAAGATCAGTATTTAAAATCCACCCCTATTTTTCCTCCCATCATTGTAGGCTTTGTCCAGATATTTTGCACTAAGAGGTTGAGAGGTATGCTACCAAGCCAAAAGTTATTAAGATAACACAGGCAGCATAAGCACATAGCGCACACCTCCCAACCCATCAGAGCAAGTAATGTGGACAAAGCCAAAATGGACAAATGTCCCACGAAGCAGAAAGCTGATAAAATTACCGGTTTAGCATTAGCAGGGATATTCTGAAGGGTATAGATAAAATAACACAACAAAACTTTTTTTTATATAAATGCGATAAAGTTTAAGCGTAGCTGCATGGGTGTGCCCATTGTTTAGCTATGCTTAGTCCAGCTTAACCCATTGCCTCCAGTAGAGCTCTTCTGAGTGTGTACCTTTAACTCCCAGTGGGTGTGGCTTCAGCCTTTAAAAATAAAGTTATCACGTTACAGTTCTAACAAATACTAATTGACAGAGGTCATATATCAATACAGTTGTGTTTGTCATCATGTATGCTTCAAGATAAAATATTCTGACACCTTGTATGTGGCATGGTTTTGGAATTATTAATGCAACTATGAACAGGCAATATTTGATGCCTAGGGAAGCAGTAGGAGGTAACTGCAGAAATGTCTGGAGATGTCACTCGGCTGTAATGAGTTAAACAGCACAAGAAGTTAAATAGCAAGAGACATCCAACATAAGCAGTATTACAATAGTGTAGTGGTTAGAGCATACGCTTTGCGAGTAGCCACTCCCAGTTTGATCCCCACTGTAACCAATTCACATTTTACATGTGAAAGTAGTACATAAACAATTTTTTCTAGTATTACCTACTAAATAACATATATTTGTTAACCAGAGTACTGCATTATGTTCAGATGTGAGGTGTCAGTTTAATAAAGTTGTGAAATCCCCATATAACCACAAGTGCCTCATACAGCATAGTCAAACATGAATAAATGTAATGAAAGCACATTGGGGGATGTCAGGAACAGTAAACAAATTTATAATATAATAAACTGGATATTCGTTAGTACATTTCTGTGACCATATTGTTGTTTTATTTTACTTTTGAACATATAGTTGTTTTTTATTATAAATTTATAATATGTAATGAATGATGAATCAATGCCATACAGCAGATAGTCTATAAAATGAAAAATAAGCAATGCTAAGCATTGCACAGCTCTGCTTACCAGGTGTAAGCATTGTGTAAATATGACTGCTAAGCAATGAGTAGCCCAGCTAAATGGATTTGCCCATTGGTAAGCACTGCTGAACTTGCCCCTTTAAGCAATGCCAACCTTAGTTAAGCAGGTTTGCCCGTAGCTTAGCTTAGCTCAGCATATTCAAAACCGTCCAATCATGGCAAAGGGTGAGAAATCGGCAGTATTTAAACCACACAGGGCGGGAATACAACTCATAACTGGTTGCAGCTTCCCACTGTAGACAGAATGGCTGGAGTTGGAGAGGGAATGCACTTTCGTGTGCAGCGCTGGGGCATACAGGAGTCCAAGGTTATGGTAGGACTCTTGGTAAAAAAAAAACATGAAGAGTGACTGCTGCAGGGCAGTACCAAGGCTCCCAGTATAAAGCAGAAGCCTGGGACTGTCTTGCTCATGACCTCACCAGTGCCACTGGTATCCCTTTAACTGGTGAGCAGGTCAGGCACCATTATGCCGACTTGAAACAGGGGAAGAGGGAGCTCTTGGACCAGTTGGTCCAAGAATCATGGCAGAGGGGTGATGTCCCAGCAGTGTGTAAGTGCTCATACCAGTAATTGTTTAATAATGTCCAGCCTGTGTATATGATGGATAGATATGGCTAAATATTCCTTTATTTCCCTTACAGCTGCAGCTGAGCAGGCTGTGAATCAGGAAGCCCATGCGAGTAGGTTACAAAGGCTGCATCGCGAGGCTGGTGAGTAAAAATCCTGCTTGTAGTAGTCTACCAAATAAATATAAAAGTAGTAGAAAGTCACCTGTCAGTATAAAAACTGTATTGTCTATGGGTTGTACTGAATAAACCAGACAATATGACAGTAATAGTCCCATATAGGTCGTATTTAAATAAAAATGTAACTGCCTGGCAATAAAGCTCTAAATCCTGGATTGGTTGTGCTTACTGGTATTGTATGGCATTTTTAGTGTTACATTCTCTGAATAGTAATGTTGTATTAACCACTGTTACCCACACTGTGCTAGATAATAGTATTAGATTGTGTTGACTGTTACTAACCAACATATGTTTTAAAACTACAACACCATAGCACGTTTAGGAAGGCCGGTCCCAGCGGACCCACCTCTCCTGGCTGTGGTACCAGGCTCCAGCACATCTGGGACCTACCCCGGCACCACCTTGTCTGCTGGTCTTGTACCATCTTTGGGTGGAACCACCTCAGGGGATGGGGCTCACCCCCCCAGGAGCGGGCGGGGACAGAAAACTGTCACCTGTCATCAGGTCCAGGGATTGGTGTGTATCGAGCTCTGAAGGGAGTTTGGAGATCTGCTATGCCAGCTTGAGGGCCGCATAGTGCATTTAGAGGGACCTCTCAACCAATCTGGGACAAATTTCAACAGAATCAGGGACAAGTCAAGAAAAAATCAGGGACAATCAGGGACACTTTTAAAATATTAGTGCTATTAACTTGAAACATTGACAGAATCAGAGCATATGAATTAATACACATTTTCTGAAGTAAAAGAAGTCTATAACTCTTAATTATTGTCATTATTCATTAGTGTAATTCACCACATTTCCTCCAAAAGTCACTAGTTTTAGGAGGAATTAAGAGGGACAGAGCTAAAATTTGAGTCAAAATCGGGGACGTCCCTGGAAATCAGGGACAGTTGAGAGGTAAAGAGGGTCAGCGTCCCCCTCCTACCCAGCCTCCAGTACAGCCACCTTCGGGGCCGTGAAGGTGCAGTGGTGACTGCCCATGGGTGGGGACATCAGTCCCACTGTTTCCATTTGGGGCTCATAGGCTTCCGATTTCCAAACACCCATCCCCATCCAAGGTGTTTACCCCCATATGTGTCATATACCACCCCTGTATGCTGTCTTGTCTGTCTTCTTACCCAACCTACCTCCCCAAATATACCTACTATTCTTCTCCAACATCCCACTCTCACCTTAAAAAAAAAGGGCAATCTGTTCCCAAAAAAAAAAAAAAAAAATTTCGCACAATACATAGCTGTCCATTTTACACACGTGTCCATTGGACACATGTAATCTGGTCTAAATGGCTTCACAACATATTATTGTTGTCCTCACCCCTCTCTCAGGGGTTTGAGTGTCCAAATCTATCTCCAAATTCAGTATATATGCACAGCTGTTGCTGTAGAAGAAATGGACAGCTATGGACCTTCCTTACATCTGTCCTGCACACCCCTAGCTACTTTCCCTATTGTCTTTCCCTCTGCATGCCCCCTTTTTCACCACTTTCCTATCACCCCTTTTTTCTTTTCTTTTAAAGAAATTAGCGTGGAGGTAAGCGGGAGTAAGCACTTTTAAGCAGTAGTAAGTGGGTTTAAGCCTGTTTGTGCAGCGGCAAGCAATGGCTACACAGGTTAAGCACTTTTATTGCTAACTGTCTGTAAGAATATTTAACCGGAAGTTAGCATTGCTTACCGCCACGCAAGCCCACTTACAACTGCTTAAAAGTGCCTTAATCACTCTGTATCCAACAGCCCTTGTTCTGCCCAGCAATAAAATAATCAGCCCTTGCAAGTCTCAAACCCAGGACCCTGCACATCATAGCCACAGTGATTTACAACTAAGCCATTTGAGCTGTACATAAATGTGATGTTTTCTCTAACATAGTATGCAGAACAGTCAGTCTACCATAGGGAATGTACAACGTGGAAGCAGTAAACATTCCAATGATACATATAAACACACACACACATATATACACATATATATATATATATATATATATATATATATATATACATATATATATATATATATATATACACAGACACATACATACACATATAAATATATTAATACTTATAGATACGTATAAGAAGAGTATATATATGTGATGTTTTCTCTAACATAGTATGCAGAACAGTCAGTCTACCATAGGGAATGTACAATGTGGAAGCAGTAAACATTCCAATGATACATATAAACACACACACACACACACACACACACACACACATATATACATACATATATATATATATATATATATATATATATATATATATATATATATATATATATATATATATATATATATATATATATATATATATATGTATATACACAGACACATACATACACATATAAATATATTACTACTTATAGATACGTATAAGAAGAGTATATATAGAGGATGCACAGCATATCAAACAGCTATTATTCCTACATTTGCCACCTTTTTGATTCTTTCTTACAAATGAGAATTATTGCATGAAACATATACTCACACACAATGCAAAGGACATGACACCACACACAAGTGTGCATACATAGAAATGTTTATTTGTGTGCTGTTTCAGTTGTTTATGTCATTTCTTATAGCAGGTAGGTGTTTGAAACATAATAACTGATTAATGCAACTCTCAAACAAACCATTTGATACTTTTCTGTCCAGGCTAAGGCCTTCAAGTAGCACAACAAGTAAAAAAAAAACACTTGCCTTGAACATAAGAACCAATCAACACTTAATTATAGACGTAGTTCATCAGCCTCCAATTATACTCCATACTTAACCCGTAGGGGGGAAAAGTATTAGTTGTCACAATGTAAATGTATCTGTTACATTACAATACTTAACTTAAAATGTCACTATCACACTGACAAACAGAACTGTGTGTAAGACAGTAAGCTGTAGCCCACCACTGTTCCCATGGTGAAATGTATGAAAATGTGCAGCCATATACCTTAATGTTTCTTACTACTGATATCCCTCACATGTTGTAACAGCCGAAAGGTTAAAAACATTTAATACCCCTCCCCAAAAAAATGTTTTACAAGGGCATATAACAGTGTTTTCCATACACTGACCTCCAGACTCTACAAGGTCACACACGTTTTGTCCAGCTGTACCCCTCATATATATGGACCCTTCCCCACAATTTGTGTGGGAGTCCACAACATTACTGGAATGATAGCAGGAATGCCAGCACTAAATAATGATAGGCCGTTACCTAACAACCTCTTACTGCATGACATCTGGACAAAGGCTGGTATATATGTGGAGGACATAGGCTGGAACACAGGGCCATATTTGCAATATTGCTGTTATACACTGTGAAAGTTGCTGGTGTTACAGGATTGGTTGCACCTTATCCTTACTCAGGAATATGAGGTCAGAAACACAAAAGGATGTTGCCGTGTACCGATAGCAGTCAATGGAGAGAATGCCACTGACATGTCAGAGACAAGATCTGTGTGCTGAACAGACAGATCATAACAGCCAATCCTTTGGCCATCATCTGGATAGGCCCACAGTTGAGAGCTATGCAGACAGACTGCATTCCATGCAAAACTAGCATGTACACACAAACTCTGTAAAACCAGCAGTATTCAATGCATACAACAGCAATACTCACACTGTCCATAGGTCTGGAACCTTATACAAACATGTAGTTGGCCTGTGTCCACAAGTCCTGTTGTAAGAGGTATTGCTACCTGCTGTCTGTAACACTGCTGCCCACACATAGGAAGGATGCCTTCCATACAGCAAAAGTAAAGGGACAATGCCCACATGATGTAGTCATTTATAGTAGTGGGTTGCTATTACATTGGCTATTGGATGTACTACACAGCGAGCTGCATGCAGTTAGCAAGTGGGGAACACCAATTGGTGCAGAAGCCATCACCTGATCTTGAGCATCACGTACAAAAGCCATGCTGCAACCTATTCAAACCAGCTCAATCCCTGTAGTGGAGAGAAATAGAGAGAGAGAGAGAGAAAAAACAATATCACTAAAAAAATAATACTACAAAAAAAACAAAACAAAAAAAAAAAAAACAAGGAAGATATCCAAGCGGTACACAGAAGAGAGCACAATAATAAAACAGGTATGTGAAACATGTATGCATGTAATTGAATGTAGTACTTGGTCTGTAATAATGGGATAGATGATGTTGAAAGATTTATATGTGCCATCAAGACTTGTTGCTGTAATGATGTCCTGCTGAACAACTGCTATGGACATAGCATGTAGCCCTGTGGGCAGTTGGCCATACCTGTCAACTCTGCGGATCTGCACAGAATGACAAGATGTAAGCCATCAGAGTGTATTTTCTGTTCCTCCTCCAAACATGTACATTAGTCTGGCAAATAGCTGAAGGTGGAAGTAATGAAGGCATGATAGACACATGAGTTTTAGACCCCATCACCTTCAGAACTGTCATGGTAATGTGACATGTATCATGCACAAACTTCATAGGTTTGTAATAGGCATATCTATCCCTATATATATTCCCCCCTAATGTTAGGCTGTGTCCACATGTGGCGCTCTGTTTTGTAACAAGGCAGCAGTGGAGGAAGGAGGTTCAGAGTGTGGACCTGATGTCTCACTGCACTCTATATATGTCTATATATATATATATATATATATATATATATATATATATATATATATATATATATATATATATATATATATATATATATATATATATACAGACACACACACACACACACACATATATATATATATATATATATATATATATATATATATTTATATACATACATACATTGTCTCTACTGTTGAATGACTGTGCTGCATGATATGTTTGAGAAAACATCACACATATCTCCAGCTCAGATGGCTTACTGGTAAATTGATGTGACTATGGCATGCAGGGTCCTGGGTTACACACTTGCAAGGGCTGATAATTTATTTGCTGGCTAGAACAAGGGCTGTTGGATACAGAATGATTAAGGCACCTGTAAGCAGTTGTAAGCGGGTGTGAAATGGATGGTTAAATAGGTGTGAAAGTTGTGTTGGGAACAGATTGCCCTTTTTTTTGTTAAGGTGAGAGTGGGATGTTGGATAATGATAGTAGGTATATTTGGAGAGGTAGGGTGGGTTGGAAGACAGATGAGACAGCATTCAAGGGTGGTATATGACACTTTGTGGGTAAACACCTTGAAGGGAAGGGGTGTTTGGAAATTGGAAGCCCATGAGCCCCCAAATCAAAACAGTGGGCAGTCACCACTGCACCTTCATGGCACTGAAGGTGGCTGTGCTGGGGGCTGAGCAGGAGGGGCAGGCTGAACCTCTAATTGTGTCACATGGGCCTCAAGGTGGTGTAGCAGATCCCCCAATTCTCTGCGGAGCTCCCTATGCACCAGACCCTGGACCTGACTTCAGGTTACAGGATCCCGTCTGTGCATGCTTCCAGGGTGGTGGGGGGGGACAAGCACCATCACCTGAGGTGGTTCCACCTGAAGGTAGTGCAGGACCAGCAAATGAGGAGGTCCTGGTTTGGGTCCCAGATAGGCTGCGGCCTGGTGTCACGTCCAGATGAGGTGGGAAATGTCATTCTGCTGAGAACAGCTGTCCCAAACATGCTATTGTGTTGCAGTTTTAGAACATATTTGGGTAGTAATAGTCAACACAATCCAGGATTAGTTATAACAGCATGCATAGATATTCCCATTAACCCAAAACACCAGATTTGGAACAGTTACATAACAAACAGAACGCATGCATATATGGAACCACAGTGGCCATTACAATGGCATGCAGGTTACATTGTTAGCAACAGGCCATCAATGATAGTGTTTCAACATGGAACATGAATAGAAACACATTTCAATATTTATTGCATAATAGGATATATGTCCCAACAGTAGGTTTGGTGTAAATATACCCATTGATGTGTGTGTTCAGATTATTGTTGCAGATATGGTGGGAGGGAGAGAGAGATGTCAATTAACAACTATTATATCCTTGGAGTGTGAGGTCCTCAAACCTTTTTTTCTGTTTATGTCTACCAGGTACCATGTCAAGAGAGCTTCTCCCTGCTTACACTCCACAGGAGAATGAAATACTTATCAACTACCTCATGCATCACCACAGATCCCTCTTTGGGTGTACGGACCATGATCTGCAGGAGAGGACTGCCCTGTGGAATGAGCTCATCCATAGCATAAACTGTGTCAGCCTGCATAACCCCAGTTATGAGCAGGTGTGACATTGTTGCACTGACCTCATCCTCCATGCCCGTCAGCGTGCTGCTGCAGTTAGGAGGGACCAGCTAGCCACAGGTGGGGGTCATGCCATCCATCCCCCACTGACACATGCTGAGGAGCTCCTCACCAGCCTTGAGGCACCTGCCCACCAGCCAAGTGAAGAACTTGATGATAGCATTGTGGAGGTAGGTGCTACCCACACAATGGACAAGGAATGTGCAGGTAAGGCCACAGGACACATTAGTAGATGACTGTTGCTTATCCAACTTCATCTGTAAAGTATCTTCATGCATATGTCAGATAACATAGTCTGTTGCTGCAGTGTAGTAATGAACAGATGTGCATAATCTGTAGTATTGTGGCTGTGTACTGTTGATGTACTGAAATGCTGCTCCCACCCTGTGCCAATGCCACAGGTGTGGCTACTGACATCACATCTCTCACACAACTATGTAGGTCCCCCTGATATACCTCTGGGGCAGCAGCCTGTAGCTGGTGAGTATGGAGGTCTTTTGTTCAGGTTTGTCAATACACCAGCCATGTTATGGCCATGGTATTTACCATGCACACATTTAACACACCTACCCATAATGCATGCTGTGCATGTTCACTTATTGTTGCTGTTCACTGCACTGCATCACAGTGGTCACCATGGTGGCATATCTGAAGGGTATGTAAGAGTCTTGTAGTATAACTAACAACCTGTAAGTGCAAGATGTGTGGTCAGAGATGAACATAATGGTGGGACAAATGGCCTACAATAGGGACATGTCTGAAACATTACCCTTATACAGTGGCTACAACAGTGTATTTACCACTATTACAATGGAAACTGTTACAGATCTGCACAATGACATATCACAATATCACATTCCACAACTTTTATAACCTGTAATGTGATCCTAACATGAGCAATGAATGTTTAATATGGAATCCTATGTTAGCACAACAAATATGGGGAATACATACCTTAACAAACACTGGAAGCATATGTGTGCACACACTCCAAATAACATATTGTGGAAGCAGCTTTTGAGGTACTGCAGCATTCACTCTTCTTGAGTACATACCTTCCATCAAGTACAGTTCTTCAGTGTCACACCAAGTAATGGTCTGCTTTCCACGAAATATGTCCAAGACATTTGCCCACAGACCTGAAACAGAGGCAGCCGTGACTTGTACACATCTTACAAACCATGGAATGGATCCCATATCCAAAAGGTAGCACTTAGGAGTGGGATATATAGCCTTACCTCTCTATTGCATATACCATGGCAAGTAGTGCAGAAAAGCATGTACGTGACAGTGAGATATGGGACAACATTAATGTAGAAAATAAACAGATGCCCATCCAAGACAGATGACAACACGTGTTGCAAACTGGTCATGGAGGCTGCCCAGAAACATGCAGCAACACTGAGGGACTTGCAGGAATGTCTAGCAAGTACTGCCTGTGCAGTACCTGTGTCGACAGTTACCTGGATTCTGCATAAGTGTAGCCTATGGGTTAGGGTAATCAGATGGAAAAGTTGTTCCACATTAGACATCATCCAGGGCTCTCTACATGTGGCATATGCATAACATCAAGTCTCCCAAAGGCATGTGCCACAATTTGTAATGGTGTACTGAGACCAAGGCTGAAACCTACAGACAGTATTAATAAAGATACATGTGCTGCACAAGCAACAAATCACTCTACCTCAGGTTCACCATCCCCATCTGTACCTTGCTGGTGCCAGTGTACACCTTTTGGTTTGCTCTTCATTAGCAGGAACTAGGCCAGTAGACATGGTGTTCTGAATTTGGGACACAGGAAAATGACACTCATCTGTGGCCCATAGTTGTCATGCATCTGCAAGAAGGCTGAGGATGGGGAGAGGTGTCATCATGAAACACAACAGTGAACTGAAGTATACAACCAAAGCTCGCTAAGAATGGATGTATTTGAACACAGTCAAGGTCATGCATTATGCCAGACATAACCCTGACTCCACAGCAATAGTGAAGGTACTGTGTGACCTCCAAGGATTGTGCACATGAGCTGACCTTGCAACTTGGCAGAGTTGGGGGACATTTGTAGGGTGGAGTGACCAAATAATGGCAAGTGAAGATGGGCCTTGCTAGTATACCCCTTCCAGGAATAGTGCCTACTGTAGTACACTTAACAGTTGGTGCAACAAATCATCATGTTAAGGGTGTGCACACTTATGCACCCACAAATTATATGCATCTCAAACAGCATCTGCACAACTAACACATTTATTTGATACTGCATTTGATTGCACAGGTCATATGTCATATATCAGGGGTGTGTATAGTGTTAACATATGTAGTATTTTGGCCCCATGTCATATCAGGGAAGGGGGTGGCATGACAGTGAGGTTGTGTACACTCATAGCTACAGTAAGCTTTGAAGGGTGTTAGTGTAATTAGATTTTATTGCTCATACATGCAGTGCTGATGATGAGATCTGCAAATCAGATGTCAGGCATTCACTATTGACATCTGTCCTCATATCATCCCAGGTATGTGTCAGACAAACACATAGGGGCTGTGAGCAACAGAGCAAACATAACTGCCACACATATACACATTTAGCAATGGTGTGTACACTTGTGAGGTATAGTGCACACTACATGCCGGGGTGCTCAACAGGTGCACAGCAATACTGTGTACATGGGTATAGTGTGTTCCAGGGGAAGGGGCATCACCTACTAACACGACTCATCCATCACAGAGATGTATAATGTTGGTAACAGGGATTGAGTATAGCTGCAGTACATGCTGTTGAGTGCCATATGTCATGCATGTTGACAGTTGGGTAATGAGAGGTCTGTGTAATATGTTTGTGCCACCTCACCTGTAAGTGTGTGTGTGTGTGCGTGTGCATGTGTGTGTGTGTATGTGTGTGTGTGTGTGTGTGTGTGTGTGTGTGTGTGTGTGCGTGTGTGTGCGCACTTGTGTATGGAGGTAAGCAATGATGTAGAGGTCTTAAAGTACGTTTTATGTTTTCCTCTCACAGGTGGCGAGGTGTGTCACGGTCCCTCCTGCAGGCAAACTGATGTTACTGTCCACACAGACTCTGACAATGATAACAGGTAAGGTGAGGCACAGGTGAGGCTGTCAGGGGCTGAAGCTATGCCATCAGTTGACATACCACTGTTATCCACCCCATCCCTGCACACAGTCACATTCCCTATACATACCCCATCACCAGTGGCCATAGATGAGGGACAGTTGGCAGGTGGTGACATGGGACAGGACAGTGTGGTGACTATGGCAAGTGTGTCTGTACACAGCAGCCATCGCTGGATGACAACCACACAGGTAGATGTACAGGGATGCTCATAGGAGGGCTGCTGGCCATCATGCCTCTGGCAGAAGTGCCACAGCAGGTGTCACCAGACGCATGTTTTGGTCCATCATGGAGGCACAGGCATGTATGGAATGTTATACCAGACAGAGTCTGAGGCTCCAGTGGGCTACACATTCTGCTGTTATTGACAACATCCGTGATCTTGCAGGTGGCCATCATTATTTTGCAGAGGTCCTGGACAGACAGTTGGGTGAGATGGTGGGAATCCTTGACTGTGCAATGTCTGTGTTAGAGCATATGGTGGGAGTAGGTTGACAGTCATGTGGACGTAGGTCAGCAACACCAACAGGTGGAGGTCTACGTGGACATGCAACAAGTCACAGCTGCTCCTGTAGTGGCAGCACCAGCACTGCAGTGGGTGCTGTCCACACCACAGCACAGCAGGCCACGTGCACATGGCCCTGACTGGTCCCAACAGTGACCCGGATCCAGTGACATTTGTCATCATCAGGAAAGAGTACCATATCTGGCCTTGTAACTAGTATTGCTCGTGGAACCCCTGGCAGGCACAATTCTCGTGTCCATGGCCGGAGATGGTGAACTGCACACCCTGCCATGTATGGTCCGCAGCTGTCCAACAAACCCCTGTATAGGGCAGCCACATTGCAGAACTGTGTGCATACACGCGCACACACACACACACACACACACACACACACACACATCACCAACACAGCTAGGGCACCTTCATACCTACACACATACACCACATCTGCACAGCCCAATTAATAACGAAACCCCCTAACACACACACATGATGTCAACCAAATGGCTCAGCCTAGGTCTTTGGCAAACCCAAAACACACCCTCTGCATATGATGATACCTGTGCCACATCCCTGTCATCCATACCATCAATGGACAGGCTAATATGGTTCTGATGCACAGGGTGAATGTACTAAGATGTACCAATGTAATACTGTGTAACAAGTTTTCAGCAGGAAAGTTTAATGCTTACATGTCAGGATGTGTAGCTGTCTAGCCATGAAACATTATAGTTGTTAGTAACACTGACTGATCGTGGTCTCCATAATGTATTCAGTTTGTGTTGTAGGTGTTCATGTGTCAGCAGGATGTTGGTCTGATGTTGTTTCCTACAAGGGTTATGGCACTGTGGTGGCACATTAACTGTGTCATATCCTGGGTACAACTGAACACAAGTAATAGGTCTGTATAACAGTTACTGCATGTACCACATGGCTGATAGGTGTGAAGGGTGTATACCGGTGAGTGCATGGTGGTTGATGTCAGCAGCCTTTCTTCAATGGACAATGGTAAGTGTACTGGGTGGCACACACCACATGTTTGTGTATAACACAGAAACACAGAGGCTTTGGTGTTGATGCAATACACAGAGAATACTGTACACATGGATGTACTTAATTTTGCAGTGAACCCATTTTAGCCTATGTAATTCCACCAAGACAAAATAGGCAAAACATAACATCAGTAAATAAGCAGTCTGCTACTTTAATGTCATTGACGATGGTACTGGCAGGGTATATGTCCCCTTCCCCAATGTAGTGCAATCCTGGAGTTAGTAAACATAGGTGTGCTGGTGTGGGTGGCACAGTCCTCCACTTTGGAGGGTGTGGGGTGGTGTAGAGCCACACATAGTGTGAGTGACAACTACTTTACCTGTTAACATAAACTGTACAGCATTACAGCAGACTAAGCGGGGGGATACACGCAACAATAACCTCAATGAGGGTGGCTGTGACCAAAACATCCACACCCAACTATATATACTAACTCCAGTAGCACTGTACAGCTATACAGTGGGGAAGAGGGCATTTACAAATCTCCTACTAGTTTTGATGGATTGAATTTCCACGAGATGATTCCTTTGAAATGTTAGCATTTGCCAGACAGTTCTCTGGCAGATGTATTTTCTGCAAACTGAAGTAGATCACTTCACATACACACCCTTACTTGGCAACACTGAGAGTAGAACTCCTACATAGGTACTTATTGCTACTAATGTGTTTGGCCTTAATTGCACACGCATAAGCCAGGGAACCTTGTTGGCTAGGCTTACTTAGGCCCTTGGGCCAATAGCCTAGTACCTACCTATGAACCTTTGAACTTTTAGGATGAGGTGTGTCCCGAGTTTATTGTTAAGTGAGGAATATCACCAGGCCTTGCACAGTATGGTAATAGGGAATGAACTGGGTGTTAATGAAAAATACATGGTATGACATACTGTCACATACACATTGACAAACACATAACAGTCATAGACACATCTGAGAGACCTGGGTTTTATCAGTGCTAACTACCTTGTCAGTGAGTCCATTCTGTTACAGATAATTTGCACACAGCACATGCATCATTGGGCTGGATAGTGTAATCAGTTACCTGTATGGTTGATGGTGACAGTGGTCCTCATACAGTGGACCTTGGGACATGTACTGGGGGTACCATGGTGTAAAGACAGTATACCCAGCACCCACAATCCACATTGGATATTTTACTCACTGAAATCCATGATAATACTCTGACATACCCACAAACACACATTGACCAGGACTGCAATACAACCCCTTGTCTATCTCATCAGTGCTGCTACAGAGATGTGCATTTATTGCACATGAGAGTAGGGTGATGGTTTGTCATGTCTCTCCTAATGTCATCAACATCACTATCCCTTATACTGTATGGCCAGGTATATTATATTTGGAGAATGTAGCCTAAGAATGCTGTATCCTACAAATATACACACTTGCACACATACACACACTTGCCAGGATTTAGAGGGTAACCCATGCCTATCTACCCATTTGCACAACAGTGTTGTGCTGGTACTGCAAGCTCCAGGTAGCCCATAGGGTGAAGAGTGTAACAAAGTACATTTAAAATCCATTACAGCAGCAGCCATTTCTAACTGTGGCAATGGGAGGTGTAGTGTGTGATAAAGTCCTCAGGGTATTATCAACTGCAAGTTTACAAACACACAGACACTGTTATTCTCAGCAATGCACATTGACACATTTGTCAGTACTGGGGTCCACAGGTGCAAATGTTCCTAGGTGTGTACCAGGTTATTGTCCATGGAGAGATGAGAAGAGTAGGGGATGTGGGTACAGTGGTATCATGCCAGAGGCATAGTAGGGTGAGGGTTTGTCATGTCTCTCCGCATGTCAGCAACATCACTATCCCTTGTACTGTATGGCCACATACATTTGTCAGCAGGCCATCTATCAACTGATGCCACATGAGTGATCCTCAGGGTGACAGTTAAATGCAACATCCAATCATCTGGTTGTCTCCTGCAGAGGGCCAGTGAGGTGCTTCAGTTGACATGTATGCAACATATATTACATAAAAAGGCCAGTGTCTGGGTTGGAGACCTGTACCCAAGCATGTTCTGTTGACTGTGGTAGTCTAGTTGAGGTGTCCATGGCATGTGGTTCATACAGGGTGGAGTTTCCTAGCTGTGGCATTCATAACACAGCTGGGCAAACATGTCAGTGTCAGCCAAGCATAGATTGCTTGTAAGTAGCCAAGATGGATACCTGACATCCGCACATTTGTACAGAGGACAGACAGAAATCAGCTAGCCAACAGGTTATGCAGTAGGATTAATGTTTTGACAGATAGATGTCTGACACTGATAGGTATACCATTACTACATGACAGCAGCCCTCAGTGACATGTCCTATAGACATAGTAATCAACAGTTAATATCCACATATATGATCAATATCCAGTAGCAAGTACTTAATAACACACAGCTCATACACCAAGAACACGATAGTTAGTACTCAGAGTCCAGCTTTGCATGCAGGGGTGTATGGTTCCAGTACTACAATCTGAAATCTACTTTTACTTAGGAAAGCACTGCTAACAGTAATAATGTAATGATACAATACATGCAAGTGTGACTGCATATATACATATATATATATATATATATATATATATATATAAATATATATAGAAATATATATATATATACATATATAAATATATATATAAATATATATATATATATATACATACATATACATATATATATATATATATATATATATATATATATATATATATATATATAAATATATATATAAATATATATATATATATATATATATATATATATATATATATATATATATATATATAATATGCCTATAACATGTAGTGGAGTCATACCTCAGCACCAATAGTCACAACCTCTTAGTGCAAGGGGATGTCATGTAAGTATTGCAGGTATAAATGTAGAATGTTGCTACAGTAACAGGGGTTGTGTTAACAGACATGTTGTGTCGGAAGTCACTTCTGATACTGACATGTACACTATCAGTTACTGACAGACATAAGATCATCATAGTGAAGTACCACACAAATCACAATAATGATCCTGTGGAATACAGCAGAGATATGCCCAATAAACATGGACAGTCTGACACAATCTGGCCAGTGCAGAGGTTTACACAGAACTAGTTGGTGCAAGACATGTGGACCAAGCCTGACAAAGTGGATGTTTACAGCCATGTAAATGGGGATATCACAAAAATACATGAATAGATAAGCTCACACAGTAGATGCATTCACACACTCCTGTCTGTCCTAACACATATTAACCGGAGGAGCAGAGGTCCCAAGGTCACATACTTCACACTAGTTAGTGACATACATCTTTACAGCATCCCACTGCTTTGTCAGAAATACACAACAGTTATGGCGGCCACGCAAAAGTACATCTGACAAATATCTGGACATAACATCACACTAGATACACTGAGCTGCTAGGCATGTCACAAATCTCTGTGCAAACTACAGGCAGACTGCCACAACACTGACCCAAGTTTCCTATGGGGAATACATATGTACTTGAAAATATAGCAGGCACTACAGGCATGGAACAGCACAGAGTAACAGATACCAGTGTGAAAGTGCATACCCACTACAAATCTGAACAGTCACAGTCACATTATGGTAAGCCTGAGTAATATTACAGTATATGGACTGTGTCATATGAGCCACTCACACAGTAACTCTACATATACTGGGCCAATACACCGTGTAGTCTGATGCCTGACTATGGTATGAGACATGTGTCAGTCTGGCCCTACAAACATGTACGCTGATAGGGTACCATACACTAGAGCAGCATGCAACATCAGATAGAACAGGACCAAGAACAATGACATCTACCGCAGTCTGTACACAGGCCAAGTAAGATATTCACAACACCCACTCTGTGAACAATCACCATAAGTACACAGACCTCACTACTGTATGCACTACAACAGAATGTCCAGGTTTTGTCCTCAAATATAAGGCCTACTATATATAACATGTCTAGCAGTCTGATATTTCACAGGCTTGTTTTCAGGTATGATGTCAGTAAATAATAATGTACTGTACATATGCACCTCTTACTGCATGACATATGGACAAAGGGTGACAGACTTGGGGAACAGAGGCACAAACACAGGGCCAGTACTGACATATTACTGTGATAATTTGAGGAATTTCCTGGTATAACAGGGTTTGTTGTGACATATCTCTACTGAGGGATATGAAGTCAGTAACTCACATGGATGTCACCATGTACTGACTCCAATCATCAGAGTATGCTACTGCATATGTAAAGATAGGAAATGTGTGAGTAACACAACATATGTAAGACTCCAAACTCTGGACAGTCTGCAGATAACCCTACAGGTGAGAGTTTCCTCAACCACATAGCACTGTCATGCCAGACTTTAAATCATGTAGAACAGCCATATCTGCACAACCCCTGTTAAACCAACATTACATCAAATGTAGAACAGCAATACCTTCATTCTGTCCCCATGTCTGGATCATCCTCCTCCTGTTTGTTGGCCTGTCTCCACAGTGTATGTTGTAAGAGGTATTTCCAACTACCCTCTGTGATGCTGTTTGTCAAACACCCACATGAAGTCCTGCTCACAGTGAAGGAAAAGGATCAACACCCACATGAAGTGCTTAGTTATAGGAGTGTGTTTCCATGCAATTGGCTATAGGAATGATACCACAGCTATTCCACATGCAATTAGCTAGTGGGGGACTGCAATTCATGCACAGGCCATCAGCTGATCATGAGCATTCCTTACAAAACTCAAGCGGCTGCCTATGCAAAACAGATGTACTTTCCCACATCCACCAGAGAGGAATAGAGAGAGAGAGAGAAAGAGACAGAGACAGAGACAAAGTAAGAAAGGAAGGGTGTAAGATAGTAAGAGCCAAGCATGTTTGTGCATGATCTGTGGGTGGAGAGTGGTATCTGGGTATTTTAACAGTTGCCTATATTGTTTACTAATCCATACTGTCACATAGTAATTGCAAATGGCTGTACATATTTATGGCTGAGGATTGTCTACAACAAACTCTACAGTATTTGAAAACTGTTGGCCTTGTAATGCGGACAATGGGACATATAGGTCTTCAATACAATGATGTGTCAAAACCCACACTGCAATGGATCCTATCAGTGCACAATCACCCCAACACCCACATAGGATACTGATGACACACACACAACACACACTTACCAGTACTGAGTTTCAAACCCCTACCTATGTATTGCTATTACAGTGTTATGCAGTTATTGTACGTGCCGTGGAGTTTACATATGGGAGAGTTGTCCAAAGGTATCTTTGAAGGTGAGTGACATCAGCAACAGTGCTAAAGGAGGGATAAGGGAAGTGTAGTACGTGTGAATGTCCACAAAAGCAGGTATCAACGGAGACACACACAAACACTCTCTCTGGGAGACACACACATTATCACAGTCAGCAGGATCAGGATTAGAACTTCTTCTTAACTAGTTTGCTACACTACAGTACTACGTAGTTATCATAAGTGCCACAGAGCTTATATTGCTGATACATGGCCAAAGGGGTATTTCAAGCTGAATGACATCAGTAGGTGTGCTAAAGTAGGACAATGGGAGGTGTAGTGATTGTGAATGGCTTCAAAATCATTAATCTACACACACACACACACACACGCACACACACACACACACACACACACACACACACACACACACATTTGCCAGTACTGAGGTGCATAGGTTCATTGCTTCACATGTGTGCAGTAGGTGAATGGGCCTGATGGCTGTACAAGGCAAGGGAAAGGGAATACCTTGGCATCAGGCCACATGACAATGGTCTCCAGTGTGGCTCAGGGGTGTAGTCCCTGGAGTGGTCCCCGCAGGTGGGTATTGTATTCACCATCCATTCATCTGGGTTACTGTTGTGGGTGGCCAGTGATGTGCACTGCTTCCCATGTATGTGATCTATATTCCATAACATGGACAGTGTCTGGGTTGTGCTTATGTCCCACATATTCTTTGACATATGGAAGTGTACTTGAGGTATATGGAGCATGTTGTTTGTACAGATTGTTTTCTTCTGATGTAGCATTCCTGACCTCATTTGTGGACACCTGGCTATGGACCTGAGGTCATGCTTGCACCTACATTGACAGCATGATACAAGTATTCAGTGGGGTTAGTGCTGTCTGTCCATACATGGCATGTGTATAAGGCATGGTATTCCCTTTGTGGGTTACATTTGCAGACTCTACAGTTGTTGCAGGCATCCGGTGGGGAACATAGCAAAAGGAACACTGTAAGCATTCATTTGCCTACTATACGGATGGAACAGGGTGACATGTCCTTTTACTTGCTGGATAACACACACTCAGTCAGGAGATGTTACACATCACAGTACTTTCTGATGTCAGTGGCAGTGTTGTGGTCAACAGGCATGTAGTCCACTGCAATCACAGCATGGTTACTATCTGTGGGCAATATGCAGGGGACTACCAATATAGTGGTTGTTGCCTAGCCAAGTGTGTTTGTGTATGAGACATGGGTGGAGAGTGTTCTCTGAGTGATACAGGGGTTGCCTATATTGTTCACCAATCCATAATGTCACATATACAGCTATGGATTGTCTACACCATTCTCTCTGGTGTTTTACATCTGTTGTCCTTGTAAGGGGGTGACATTGTGGCATATACTAGGTCCTCAATATAATGATTTAGCAAAAACCACCCCACAATGCATTCCTGTTATCACAGCAATCTCCACACAGAATACAGATGACACACACTTGCCAGTACTGAGATTCGAACCCCTACCCAGCTATGTATTGCTACCACAGTGTACCGCATTCATCACATGTACCATGGAGCTTATAGGATGGATGCTGTCCCAAGGTACTTCTAAGGTGAGGAACATCACCAGCCCTTGTAAATACTGGCATTGGGTGATGTAGTGTTAGAGATCCCAAAAATAAATTTACCCTAAACACACATTTACATTTGCCAGGGGTGAGGTTCAAACCTCTATCCAACAGTCTTTACAGACCATTATGTTACGCATTTACCATAAGCAAGACTGACCTGACATAGTTTACAATTGGCAGCAGGTACTTGTAAGGGGGATGATATCTGCAGGACTGCTAAAGTCAGGCTCTGAGATGTATACTGGGTGTAAATGGGGCCAAAATCTTTGAGGTTTGCACACAAACACTTGCCACAGATGAGATTCAAACCCATACCTGTGTAGTTACTGCTACAACATTGTTCTGCATTTATGGCATGCCCCAAGGAGCTTATAGGGCTGGCCCTTTTCCACAGGGGTATTTCAAGGTGACTGACATCAGCAGGCTTGCTAAAGTAGAGTGATGGGAGGTGTAGTTCTGGGAATGGCCTCAAAATGATTAATCTTTATACACACTCACACACACACACACACACACACACACACACACACACACACACAGTTTCCATATTTGGGGTTAGAACTCCTACTTAACTGGTATGTTATACTATAGCATTACACAGTTGTCGTATGCACCACAGAGCTTATAGGCCTTGCCCTTGTCCAAAGGGGTATTTCAAGGTGACTGACATCAGCAGGCTTGCTAAATTAGGGCAATGGGAGGTGTAATGACTGTGAATGGTCTCAAAATCATTAATCTCTCCACACACACAGTGTTTCACAGTTGCCATGTCTGGGATTAGAACTCCAACATAACTAGTATGTTAGACTATAGCATTACACAGTTATCGCACAGGCCACAGAGCTTATAGGGCTGGTCCTTGTCCAAAGGGGTATTTCAAGGGGACTGACATCAGCAGGCTTGCTAAAGTATGGCAATGGGAGCTGTAGTGACTGTGAATGGCCTCAAAATCATTAATCTCTACACACACACACACACACACACACACACACACACACACACACACACACACACACACACTCACACAGTGTTTCACAGTTGCCATGTTTGGGATTAGAACTCCAACTTAACTAGTACGTTACACTATAACATTACACAGATGTTCATCGTATTACCCGGCTGCAGTCATCACACTTGGGTTATCCTGCCATCAGGCGGTCCCGCAGTCGGCCTGAATTCCAAAGTCTTGGTCCGGCATCGGTTGCTGTCACTTCTTCCCTGACATCAGTGTGCCTGGGGTATATAAGAGGCATCTGACGCCATTTTCTTCAGTCTTTCTTGCCACGCGGTGCCCGAAGCAGAAGCAGTTCGCAAGTGCCGGTCGGCCGACACCTGAGATTTTCGATTCAAATTTCAGTCCAAAGTCTTCAATAAAGCTAAGTACCCCATTGGGGAACCTTTTCTTGCCTCAGTCCGATGTCAGAAAAAGTTAACAATTGCATTTCTTGTGGGAAGTAAATACCTCATAAGGACTTCCATTCCTACTGTATTCCTTAACTAGGCCCAGACCACGACGTCACAGGTTGTCGGTTTTGTGCAAGGCTTAATAAATGAACTATCAAATGCCGTTTTGACTTCGCACGACATTACTTTGGTAGGAAATTTAATTATATCATGCCGTCGGAGCAGCCAATGACCGGCATGCATAAAAACCCGCAAGGATAAGGACAGGCAGCCTAGGAACAAGCCAGACTCCGAGGCCTCTGCTGGGCCTGTCACCGGTTCTCCGGTTTTCAGAGAGGCACCTACGCAGCCCTGACGACCGCAGAACTGGAACCCCAGACAGCTGTGGATTCTCAAGCGGAGTCTGCTAGGCCGACGCAGCCATCTTCCGACACCGGAGCAGAAGTAGACCCCGGTGCTGTGGAAATACCTTTGGTTGCAGAAGGTGTCTTCAGACCGACTACACTCACCATTAAATATTATGCTAAGCTTAAAACTCCTTTAAAACCTAAGAAGACTGTACATCAGTCTACAGTTCAAGGCCCCATGCCTAAGAAACAGATGCTTAAGATGGCTGAAGATTTGATTACCCTAATCAGGGGTTCCCATCCCCCTCTTAATAAAAGACCAAGACAAGGGGTTGGGAGTGTGGCCTAATGGTTAAGGTGTTTGCCTGACAAACACAAGGGGCAGAGTTTGAGTCTAACAAGGGATAATTGGCTAGGCTTAAAATGGCTTGCAAGGGCAGTTAGCCTAGTACTAATCTATGAACCTATAAGAGGAGGATTATGCTTCCTCTGACCAGGTTTCAATTTCCTGAGATTCTTCTGAGGAACAGGATTACACTTTTCCTCCTTATAAAGACTCTGATGCTGAAGACTCTATTCCCTCAGCATCTCCCCCTGAAGACTACTCCTTTGGGGAAACTTTACATACCATGAGGGAACATTTCCACTGGGAAGGCCAGGACTACTCTGATTCTAAGAAAAGGCACAGAGAGTTCCTTTTACTACCCCAGCACAGACCTCTTGCTATCACTCCAGTTTTAGATATTGTGGATGATGTTTTCTTGGAGTCTAGTTTAAATCCAGACTCTCTACCTCCTGCTCCAGCCAAACCAGACAGATACTACAGAGTACCTGACTCACACAAATTCCTTTATAAAAGCCATGTGACTGACCCAGAAACAATTTCCCAGGGTCCTAAGGGAGCTAAAGCTTCTATGGCTAAAAATCCTGTGCCCTCTGAAAGGGATTCCAGAGCCCTAGATAGATGGGGAAAGAAAATATACACCTCAGCAACTCTGGCTATGAGAGCATTAAATTGTCAGTTTCACATGCTGAAATATCAGCAATTCCTAATGTCTCAATTAAAACAAAAAACGAGCACACATACTGAACAGTCTGAATTCAAGGAAATGCAGGATCTGTTACATGCAGCTGAACAGGTGGGCAAACATACTTTACAATGCAGATTTGATTTGTTGGAAGCTTCCTGTAGAGCAGCTGTTACTGGCTCTGTCATACGTAGACATGCTTGGTTAAAAGAACAAACCCTTCCTGATCATGTTAAAGCAAAATTATTGGATGCACGTTTACAGCAGGATGTATTATTTGGTGTCAAAGCAGAAGAGGTTTTAAAGAAAATGGAGGCTAAGGCAAAGTCTATGCAGACGGTCAAGGATTTTTTGCAGGTACAACCCCCTCGTTTCAGCAGAAATTGGCCAACAAAAAACTGGTCCTTTCCAGCTTCTGACAGATCACAGAGCAGCAAATACAGATGCCCAAGGGGCAGAGGTCAGTCACAAGGCCCTTACAAACCTCGCCAATGGGGTACTGCTACCCAGAAAGGAGGAGAAGCCAGGCCCCAAGCTAGCAGAAGACAAACACAATGACTCAGTCTTCAAACTACCAAGCAAATCTCTCCTGGCAGCTCCCTTGGGAGGAAAATTAGCATTTTTTTGAAGACAACTGGCACATCATCACAACAGACAAATGGGTCCTAAACATTGTCTCTCAAGGATACAGATTCCACTTTCATACCTTACCAAGGATAAAGGAATGCCAAACCTGCCATCAAATCAATGGGCAGAGGCACAAAAACAAATTACAGCTCTCATGGACATGAGAGCCATTCAACAGGTACATACACAGGAGCAAGGACAAGGATTTTACTCAAGACTCTTTCTAGTCCCAAGAAAGGACAAAGCATGGAGACCCATTCTGGATCTTTCAATTCTGAACACCTATCTGCAAGTACCAAAATTCAAGATGCTAACACTACAGCAGCTTCTTCCTATGCTGGGCAAGAATGCTTGGCTAGTAACGCTGGACCTCAAGGAGGCATACCTGCATGTCCCTATCAGACAAAATTCCAGAAGATACCTCCACTTCATTGCAGGTTCAATGCATTATCAATTCTCTGCACTGCCCTTTGGCTTATCTACTGCGCCCAGGGTCTTCACAAAATGCCTGGCACCAGTAATTGCATACTCCAGACAAAGAGGAATTCAAATATACCCATACCTTGATGACTGCCTTATTCAAGCAGAAAGCAAGGACATTCTTTTAAAGCATCTGGCATTTGTCAAACACCTTCTAAGTTGCCTAGGGTACACAGTAAATGAAAAGAAATCAAAACTAGTGCCCTCACAAAACAATATTCCTGGGTGCCAGCTTGAATACAATGGCCCAGATGGCTTATCTCATGCCAGACAAGCAACAACAGCTGACTCAATAGTTCAAATTAATGGCAACAAAGACTCAACTCCCTGCAAGAAAAATTCTGCAGGCCTTGGGATTCATGGCATCTTGCATACTACTAATACCATTTGTAAAACTGCATATGAGTAAATTACAATGGTACCTGAAAAGCGTATGGACTCAGCATAGCCACAGCTTGGAAACAATGATACCACTCATTCCCTGCCTTCAGCAGGAGTTTTTATGGTGGGCACAGGCATGTCACCTCAACAAGGGTCAGCCTTTCACCTTACCCACAGCCAGTCAAACTATGACAACAGATGCATCGGACTATGCCTGGGGAGCACACATGGCAGGACAGTGCATTCAAGGCAAATGGACTACAGATCAGAGGCATCTGCATATCAATCAAAAAGAAATGCTAGCAGTACAGAATGCCCTAACAGCTTTCAAGGACCTCTTACATCCAGGACAACTAATAATAAAGATGGACAATGCCACAGTAATGTGGTACATAAGCAAGCAAGGGGGTACACATTCCTACCCTCTATGCAGGCAAACAATGACCTTGTGGAACACTGCACTGTCTTACCAGGTTCAATTACAAGCACAATTCCGGCCAGGAAAGAAAACCACATTGGCAGACGACCTAAGGAGAAACATCATGGATCCACACGAGTGGAAACTAGATCCACAAGTATTTGCAATGATAACTCAAATTTGGGGACGCCCAGACATAGATCTGTTTGCAAGCCCCCAAAACTACCAACTTCAAAAATTTTGCACAAGGACATTCCATCCACAAGCTTGGAAAGTGGACGCCCTCTCATTCAGTTGGAAAAAATTAACAATGTATGCCTTTCCTCCACTGCTTCTTCTAGCAAAGGTACTGCTGAATGTCAGATTACAGAGGCCACAAATGATACTCATTGCACCAGACTGGCCACGCCAGCATTGGTGTGCAATAGTAAGGAACATGGTCCATGGCCCACCATGGATTTTACCACAAATTCCTCACCTGCTCACCCAGCGAGACAATCAGATTCTACACAGCCAGCTCAAAAGATTAAACCTGGCTGCATGGCAAATTACCTAAACAACCAGCCAACACCTCTATCCAAAGCTGTTATGTATGTCATTCTGGAGGCCAGGAGGCCCAGCACCAGGAAAACCTACTCAGACAAATGAAAAAGATTTTGCGCCTGGAACCAGGCTAAAGGCCAAAATCCCCTTGATCCAAACATTCCTCATATTCTACAATATTTAACTGAGATGTTGCACAAAGGACTTTCCCTTTCATCTATTAAGATCCACACCTCAGCAATTTCAGCTCATTACAACACGAATCCTCCTTTATTCTCACATCCACTCCTACGACAGTACCTCAGAGGGGCTAAGAACAGAAGACCGCCAAGGAGAGCACCAACACCTACTTGGGATCTCAACTTTGTTCTGGAAAAGCTTACACTGCCGCCCTTTGAACCAGCTTTTTCAGCTGATTTGAAATTTCTTTCTTGGAAAATTGCCCAGCTACTAGCAATAACCTCAGCTAGAGGAGTCTCAGAGCTACAGGCACTAATGGCAGTGGAGCCTTTCCTTATTTTTCATCAAGACAGAGTCTCTCTATGAACTAACCCTTCCTTTATGCCAAAGGTGGTATCCAGTGTGGCCCTAAACCAAACCATTCATTTGCCCACCTTTTTCCCAAATCCCCAGAACAAAGGAGAAAGACTCCTGCACTCTTTGGACATTCACAGGCAATTACATTACTACTTGGATAAAACTAAGGCTTTCAGAAAAACTGACCAGCTCTTTGTAGCCTATGCTACAGGATCACAAGGAAAAGCTATCTCAAAACAGACTATTTCTAAATGGATAGGGCATTGCATACATTTCTGCTACACACATCATGGGAAACCGGTACCTGCTAACATTAGGTCCCACTCCACCAGGGCCACAGCTACATCAGCAGCCTTTCTCAGGGGAGTGCCAACCTAGGATATTCTGGAAGCTGCAACTTGGAGTTCAGTGCACACCTTCACCAAACACTATCACTTACCTCTGTATTCTAAGACTAGAGCTGGTTTTGCCACTGCAGTTTTGGAGGGCCTACTAGCTTCTTCTAACCCTCTTTAACTCCACCTCCCATCCTTAGCTTTGGGATTCAACCCAAGTGTGATGACTGCAGCAAGGTAACACGATGAACATAGTACAGTTTTTTATCTACCATAAATGTAGATGTTCAAGTGTTCACCCTGCTGCAGTCCAGGTTACCCTCCCTCCACCCCCTCTGAACTAGCTGAACTTATCTGTACCACTCTATCCTATATTTAGCTATATATATATATATATATATATATATATATATATATATATATATATATATATATTGCCTACCTATTGGGGGCACCTGACATCTGGGGCAAGAAAAACTGAAGAAAATGGTGTTGGATGCCTCTTATATACCCCTGGCGCACTGACGTCAGGGAAGAAGCGACAGCAACCGACGCTGGACCAATACTTTGGAATTCAGGCCGACTGCGGGACCGCCTGACGGCAGGATAACCCAAGTGTGATGACTGCAGCAGGGTGAACACTCAAACATCTACATTTATGGTAGGTACAAAACTGTACTTTATCGCACATGCCACAGAGCTTATAGGGCTTCCCCTTGTCCAAAGGGGTATTTCAGGGTGACTGAAATCAGCAGGCTTGCTGAAGTAGGGCAGTGGGAGGTGTAGTGACTGTGAATGGCCTTAAAATCATTAATCTCTGCACACATTCACACAGAGTTTCACAGTTGCCATGTCTGGGATTAGAACTCCTACCCAACTAGTATGTTACACTATAGCATTATACAGTTATTACATGTGCCATGGAGC
Organism: Protopterus annectens; assembly: GCF_019279795.1. NCBI lineage: Eukaryota > Metazoa > Chordata > Ceratodontiformes > Protopteridae > Protopterus > Protopterus annectens. Next base: position 1,783,202,371 of record NC_056726.1, on the reverse strand, counting down.
TTATAGGGATGGCCCTTGTTCAAAGGGGTATTTCAAGGTGACTGATATCAGCAGACTTTCTAAAGTAGGGTAATGGGACGTGACTGTGAATGGCCTCAAAATCATTAATTTCTATACAGAGTTGCCATATCTGGGATTAGAACTCCTACCTAACTAGTATGTTACACTACAACATTACACAGTTATCGCACGCGCCACAGAGCTTATAGGGCTGGGCCTTGTCCAAAGGGGTATTTCACAGTGACTGACATCAGCAGGCTTGTTACACACATACACACACACTTACACACACACACACACACACACACACACACACACACACACACACACACACACACACACACACACAGAGTTTCACAGTTGCCATGTCTGGGATTAAAACTCCTACCTAACAAATATGTTACACTACAGCATTACACAGTTATCACACTTGCCACAGAGCTTATAGGGCTGGCCCTTGTCCAAAGGGGTATTTCAAGGTGACTGACATCAGCAGGCTTGCTAAACTAGGGCAATGGGAAGTGTAGTGACTGTGAATGGCCTCAAAATTATCAATCTCTACACACACACACACACACACACACACACACACACACACACACATGCACACACACACACACACACACACACACACACACACACACACACACACACACACACACACACAGAGTTTCACAGAAGCTATCTAGATTTAGAACTCCTACCTAACTAGTATGTTACACTATAGCATTACACAGTTATCGCACATGCCACGGAGATTATGGTGCTTAGAATTGGCCAGAGGGTTATTTCAAGGTGACTGATAGCATGAGTGCTAACATGGGCTATGGGAAGTGCACTGTGTGTGAATGGGCCATGAACCACTCCCTGGAAACACACACACAACACTCAGTTGCACACAACTTTACATTTGACAGGACTGGGTATCCAAATGCTAGATGAATACTGATTTGTACTATCATGTTACACAGTTATCACAAGCACCACATACACTATAGGGCTGAGGGCTACCAAAAGCAAATGTCTACAGTGATTGACATCGGCACATCATGTGATATTGGTCAAGTGGATGTGGTGGGTGGGACAGGCCTCATGATGGCAATCTGTTTGTCACTGTGTGCCTCCCTCTCTTCCCCACATCTCTGTGTGTGTATGTTTGACTTATTATATTGTGTTGGCCTTGGATATGTGTGAGTATTCCTATCCAATGTGTGTGCAAAGCATGAATGGTGTGCAGTGTGGTGTGTGTGCACCGACATCTGCGACTGACAGATATGTATAGTCCACTGTTGTTGTCAGACATGGGCTTCATTTCCCTAAGTGTTGGAGCATGCCCAGTATGATCTTCTGTATTTTGTTGTCAGACATGTCATTTCTCTAAGTTTAGGAGCATGCCCAGTATGACCTTCTGTATTGAGTGTGTGAATCCATTCGAGGTAGGTTGTACTCCAGTGCAAGATTTTGTGTTCTACACCTACAGCAGATGTAGATAGGTTGACAATATGGAGTCACAATGGGCCAAAGATAGTGGGATACTGTAACTATTGTGTCTGTGCTGCTTGCGTTACATGGTTGGTGTTAGCAGAGATATTCAGACATGTACTGTTTTACACTGTGATGTATTATGTCATCAACTACTGACAGATATACTTATTTGCTCACAGTTATTTACTGGGAAATACAAGATGAATTAAGCTGTGTCCAGTATTGTGGTCTGCAGCCTACATATTCTTGCACACTCATGCCATTCTGGAAGGGTAGCTGCAGATACTTGCTGATGGATCTGTGTAAATGGTCCAGTACCTTGGTACTGTGGTGGTTGAGGATCCCCTGCTTGTACATCTAGCGACATAGCAGAATGGCCATATCCAGCTGTTGCCATACCTCTCAGCTGTAAAGATTCACCCAGGTTACCCAGAGGCAGGGCTCATATATCTGGTCAGGTCCCCTTCACATTGTGGTTTATGAGCAGGTTTGTAGCCACCCATTACTGGGTTTGCAGGCAGGGGTAGTATGGGCACACATCAGAGTTTCAGACTTCATACACTCCATGGCGTCCATGCTTCTACACCCCCCACTCTGTTATTCTATCCTCTTCCTAACATTATGCGAGTAATATCTGTAAAGTATCCCTATAGTTGCCCCTTTATCCCAGCATTATTTAGGGGTTGGTCCATAGTTCATGCAGTAGGACATGGTGGGCATGCTACTGGGATTTATGGCCTTGCATTTGTGTTCTGTTGACTGTGTTATGTTGTTAGTTGGGACCCCATGAGATAACATACATTGGCAGTATGGATTAGACACAGTCCTTTGACAGAGGACTGTAGGGCATTTGGTAGTAATACAGGCCATCTGTAGCAGGCCAGTGCATTCTGTCAGTCCTACAGTCCCAGGCTGTGAGCCACTGGATTCCTCTGGAGTGACAGGGTAAGTGTGTGAGGTGTTAATGGCAATAGTTCCTGTCCATATTAATCCATTTGTCTGGATGCTGGCAGGGTGCTGCTTACAGATAGGGGCACACCTGCATGGGACACCTCTTCAGCTTGATGCATTCTGTGGGTATTCCCATACAGAAGTGGGGGTCATACTGTACTCATTCCCAACAGCAGGGATATGACCTGTGATAAACCTGTGGATGATGGTGGGGTGAGCTGAGTGCATGTGTGATATGGAAGCTTCTTGCAGCTGACTCACAGATATACCTGGGACATTCCCCTTATGTACTCTGTCTAAGGTACTTCCACCTGTGAACTGTGTACTGTGTGTATGTTTGGACCCATATTAATGGCATGTTCATCTTTCAGATGGTGACAGATATTGACAACTGAACAATGAGTATGGATAACTGCTGAATTGGGTCTTGCTGGAATGCATTGTGGTTGGCACTGCAGTTGTCAGAACATGACCATGTCATTGACAGTACTGGCCATAGGCCACCGGACACAACCCTCCATGCCTACATGCTGACCACTTCCATACAATGTACAACACACAACAACCTAACTCATAGAGCCCTACATATTGTACACATGCAGCAATCTATCCTGTAAATTGGGCCAGGCCACGTAATCTGTGCTCCACTGTTATTAACCCCACTTGTACATGTTACTGCATTTCTACATAGGATTGTGGAGGGGTGCACACCTGACAACTGCAAACATTTGCTATGACTGTACTGGTATTTCAGGTACTCTGTTGGCTTCCATTTTGTTTTGTATTCTGGCCTATCATGCAGACTAGAGGCATATCAGTAGAGTACAGATCTTAGGTTTTATTGACCCACATTTCAGTTTCAGACTTCTTACCCTGCAGAAATAACATACAACTGCCTGACCTGTTGTAGTCTGTCTGTGTAGGCCTGGAGGGGGGGCTGTTCTCCATTGCCATTAATTGGAGGCCTTAGCACAGCCTTTCTTTATGGCCATCTACACTTGTCCTGCTGGCTGACGCTGTTGTTGGGTATGTGAACTTCACTGACATGCATGTGTGTGTTCTATGGACACAAATTTGGGCCACCACATGTACTGCAGTGGGATTTGTCACCTTGTCTAGTACTGCCTACTTTGTTGACACCAGTATTTGTTATGGATTACATGCTGCCCATATAGGTGTCCACTATCTGCTGCCATACCATTCAGCCACCCGATTCCCTTGCATGCTCACATTCATATCTTAACTACAACTAGCAGAACATACTACTCCATTCAGGACTTTGTAGGAAGAGTGACTTACCTTATGGCTGTGCCAGCATTGAGGATGGTGCTGGAGGGATGACTATGTCAGATGCACATAGTCCAATCCCTATACATGGTAAAGCACAGGTAGTGTCATGTTTGGCATCACTTTTACTGTATATGCGAGTCAGAGAGAGGTGTCATACCCTGGGTTCCTACCGTGCCAGTGTATGTGCTTTGTGTTGACTCTTTGCCAAAACCTGTGAATACTGGGCACGCCTCCTTCTGCCTACATGGGCAGGCTCAGGTTGTTCCTTCTCTGAGTCACTCTGTGCCTGTGCTGGCCTTGGCAATGGTGGGGGGCTGTGTGGCCGTGCCCCGTGTTTCTGCAGGATCATATTGTGTAGCATGGTACATACAATGAAAATTTGTGTACACGTAGCTAGGGAGTACTGCAAGGCTCCACAAGATATGTCCAGGCACCGGAACCGTGACTTGAGCATCCCAAACACATGCTCTATAATGATTCTAGTTTGTGTGTGTGCCTCATTATGAAGTTTTTGTTCGGGTGTGTGTGCATTTCTGATGGGTGTAATCAGCCAATGCTCCAGTGCATAACCAGCATCCCCCACTAGGTGGCCGTATGGGATGTCCCCACTGGCAAATCTCTGGTACAGCTGTGTCATATGCCAGATGTGTGAGTCATGATCATAGCTCTCAACCTTCCATCTCTAAAATGAGGAACACTAGCCCTCATAATGTGGAACAAATGGGCAAAATGTGGAGCACATACTAATGGCTTACTAACAACTTCAACTAGGAAGGCCATAGGATGGTTAAAATATGCTGATTTTACTTATAAAGAATATATTTTAATGAATTAATATGATTACTTTATATTTACAATGGATTTCACTTAAAAAAAAATCCTAACACTGAATGTGTGACAGAGCCTTTCAATGTGGAACTTTGAGGAACTTCGAGGAACATGAACTTTTTAAGACCCCAAATGAGGTACGTTCCTCGTAATGAGGTACACTTGAGAGGTATGGTCATGATAGCTTCCAGGGCTGCCAGCACACACATCCATTATAATGCCCTGGGCATTGCACATGACCTGGCAGTTGATGGAGGGGAAGCCTTTGTGGTTTATGTAGACCCTACCCCACTTGCCAGGTGGTGCTTTACTGTGTATGTGCATGCAGTCTATAGCACCCACTATTTCAGGGTATTCTGCTATTTGGTGGAAGAGACGCATATTGCTGGTCAATGCCTCATGGGTGTTGAGGAAATATATGTGCTCACTGGCATGTGCTGACATGGCATCCAGGAACTGGTGGAGTACCCCAGATGCTGATGCCTGTGAGATCCCCATGATATCCTCAGTTTGCCTTTGGAAGGTACTTGTGGCTAGTATTCTTAAGTCTACACATACCTTGGTATCCACTGGGATGGGTTCCCTTCTGTTGGTTCTGTGTGTGAGGCATGGCCAGCATAGCTCAACATTTGCTGTAAGATGTCCATGTCCACCCTATAGTGCTCCACTATTTCCAGCTCATGTAACTCCTGGTAGGTTACCCTGGGTCTGTACACTCTTCTCCTTCTCCTCACTGTGGGTTGGCCTTCAACATTCTCATCCTCACCACCCTCAGCCTCTCCCACATATTGATGTATGAGAGTGACAGTAGTCCCTATCATTTTGTTAGTTTTGTCAGGTAAAATTTCCCCGTCTGTGTATACCAGTGGTGTAGAGTTTGTGGGACAAACCAGAGTGAAAGGTGTTTGCATAGTTTATAGTAGTGTGCTGGGCTGGGCTGCTGCCTGTGTAACTGTCTGATTCTGTTACATTTCACCTGCCAGCTATGCTAGTTCTCCTTCATTGCCTTCCTACTGCCTTCCCGTTTAAGCCCTGAGGTGCACTGTGCATACCCAGTGCCCAGATATGAACAGAGCTGCTATTTCCTGTTTTTTTTTGGTTGGTTTTGTTTTGTTTAAAACCCAGTGTGCAGCTTGCACACCCATTTAGGCAATGTAAACACTGATAGACAGCCTCAGACACAACCCCCTTCCTTAGCTGTGCTTATCTAATGGCAAACATGGGCCACAGAGCTCCAATAAGCTTACAGCATGCAGGGTTGGGAGGGTGGCTTAATGGCTAAGGTGTTTGCCTTACAAACACAAGGTGCAGGGTTTGAGTCTCACAAGGGATAATTGGCTAGGCTTAAAATGGCTTGCAAGGGCAGTTAGCTTAGTACTAAGCTATGAACCTATAACACTCCCCCTTATGAGGTCATCTACCTCTTATGCTTATATCATGGTGTTGCTGCACCTACGCGGTTGGGTGCAAGCTAACAGTGAGGGGAAATCTGTGATTCAGTACCAATCCCCTCATTTGCATAAAACTGACTGCTAATGCATGGTTATAAAACTGACACTCAGCCTTCCTACTTAGCAACCACTATTCCATGGTATTGTTGTTTTATGCATGCCATTGACTATTATGGTGGAATGCTGATTTTGGTTTAAAATCTTACTTCCAACTTTTTTTCTTATTTTCGGGCCGATCCTCGTTGCGCACCACTGCCCTACGATTAAACGGCCAAAATCGTCCAAAAAAAAAAGTTATTTTTTATAATTTTGCAACTATTTACCATGCCAATGGCCATATATTTGGCCATTGGCATGTCTACTACATTTAATACATGCTTTCTTTGGAGTTGTCATGCGTCCGTTTTGTGAGTTGCAGAAATGTATTCTGTTAGTAGCCGAATACATTTCTGCAGGTTACATTGTTCCTGCACAGATACCTGCCTGCTTCCTAGATTGTTAATTCATCTCATTTGCATGGTTTTCACTTTCAAATGGGGTAATTAGCATACAGGAGCTGTGTCCATGCAGGAATAGTGTAGGAGCACCCGTGCACATCCCAGGATCTCGTTCCTGAATCACTTGTCGGCCATATTGCATGCAGCAGCTCTTGCACTATTCCTGCACACCATGCAGAGCTTGCTGAATCCTGGGGATAGTTTTCTTACATTTTTAAGGCAAGCATACAAATAATATTATTATTCGCAAATGACATAGAATTATTTACAAATTTCTATCTAGCTGGATCGGCAGTGTCACAATAATTATAGGTAAATTTCAAAAAACTAGATGTTAAAATGAAGTACTCAACAAACTTTTGTAACTCACTTAAGCCCACTTCCCAGGCAGTAAAAATGTCATTTAGAAAACAGACATAAAGGGACAAGGGTGGTTCCTGGAACCTTTGAAAAATATGTTCTTGTTCCTAATGTAACATGACAATGTTCGCAAATATGGGGGTACATGAGTCCCTTATAGCAACACCCTTTTTCTGTAGGAAGTATTGACCTTCAAAGAACACAGTTGTTTTTTAGTACCATTTCCATTAAAGTACAAAGGATGTTGATGCTATTGTTATTGAATCCTATGTTTTTTTAACAAACGTATTTTATGGACTCATACTTAATGCAAATGACTTTGTAACTGGGGGGTTTGATTGGTCCTGATTAATCATGTGACTGGGAGAGAAAGTATTTAAATGTGAGTATTGCATTGATTTTTTGTATTCTGATGAAGTCATGGTTACACTCGATGAAAGCGGTCAATACGAGTTTTTATGCAATAAAGTTTCCTGTGTTTTTTACAAGGGACCTTGTTTCTAGCTTCATTTTGGAGTTTTTCAAGGTTCTTGGTTTGTTCATAGGTTCATAGGTATGTTGTAGGCTAATGGACCTGGAGCCTTTACAAGCCTAGCCCATAGGATTACCCTGGCATTGTGCCACCCGTCCTTAGTTCCCAGTGCCTCTGTCGAGTAGAGCCACTGGAGTGATCTCCGGGGTGAATTTTCTATTTCCCATCCACTCATCGAGATTTCTCTTGAAGAAGGCCAGTGAGGTGCTCTGTTTGACATGCATGGAAAGTCTATTCCATAGCATGGGCAGTCTCTGTGTTATGAACCTGTCCCTCCAGCATGTTCTCTTGATTGTGGTAATAAGGTTGAGGTCTCTGGAGCGTGTGGTGTGGAGGGATTGGGATTTCTTTATATGTAGCATTTCTAACAGAGCTGGGTCAGACATGGCCTTTGTAAGTCAAGCAGAGATCACCTCTAAGTAGGCGATGTGAGACAGAGAATAGTTGGAGATGTTCTTCGTGTTTCATTGTTGCAGTCATCACATTTGGGTTATCTGCTTGCAGTAGCCCTCAGTCGGTCTGATTAACAAAGTCTTGGGTCCTGCGTCGGTTGCTGTCCCTTCTTCCATGATGTCAGGTCAGCAGGGGTATAAAACATGCAGCCAATGCCATTACCCCAGTCTTTCTTGTCATGTGGTGCCCAAAGCAGAAGTAGTTCGCAAGTGCCGGTCGGCTGACTCCTGAAATTTTCGTTTTCGAGTTTCAGAACCAAAGCCCTCCCTGGACTACATGAAGAGAGACATGGAGGAGCTCTCCGATCTTGTAGCCCAGGCAGGTATGAGCCTAGCTCTGAGTACCATCCTGCCATCACCCAGAATGATATCACAGTACAAGGACAAAATGATTGACTTTAACAATTGGCTAAGCTTCTGGTGTCATTCTAAGGGAATCCAGTATCTGTCTGCCTGGGATGACATGATCGACAGACCACGCTGCTTTGCCAGAGATGGCCTGCACCTGTCACCCTTGGGATTCTGTATACTTGCAAAGGCTCTTGCCACCCCTATAGTGCCTTTTTTAGGCAAGGTTCAAATGACAAATTCACCGCCGTTACAGGTACAAGCAACCAAAGTCTGAGGGTAATGCTACTCAATGCTAGAAGTCTAAACCTCAAAATGCACTCACTCGAGGCACTCCTTAAAATAGAGAACATTGACATCTGTGCAGTGACAGAGACCTGGTTCAAAGCTCCCAGAGAGCACCCCTGCATTACCAGGCTATAATTCATACCACACCTTTTGGCCACCAAACCCAGACTGAAACACTAAAGTTGGAGGCGTGTCCATATTCATTAAGGATATCCACACCTCCAAGCTAGTTGCTCAGCATAATGCATCCGAGATTATCCAAGTTCAACTAACTTTGGGCAAAACTGCAATCCAGATTGTAGCTTGCTACAGACCCCCCCACCATGCCCCAGGATTCCCACTCCTCTTTTCGTGATACACTGGAAAATATTAAGGTACAACCCAACACTCTAATAATGGGTGATTTCAACTAACTTACCATTAACTGGGAAAACTACTCATGTACCTACTCTTTTGCTCAACGTTTTCTAGAAATCATCAATTCCAACTCCTTGGATCAACTTATCCACACCCCCACCAGGGGCAGCAATATCCTAGACCTGGTCATCACCAACATGGGTGGCCGGTGTTCCACACCAGAGGTCAGCTCCTCGTTGGTCAGATCCGACCACAAGCTAATCAGCCTAGACATCCACATCCCGCTCCCATCCCCCATTAGGGAAACAACCGTAAAAAATTTCTTCAAAGCCAACTTCACGCTTCTTAAGACAGAAGTGGCAAACTTCACGACACCCATGCAGATGGACAATAGAGGTACGACTGCTGAATCCTACACAAATGCACTTTATAAGCACTTACACGAGTGCATGGATCATGCTATCCCTAACAAAACCAAGATGCTATCCTCCAAAAAAGGAAGCCAATCTGGTGGTCTTCTGCCATAAACAAACTCTACAACAGAAGAAAGAAACTGTTGCAAAAAAGAGTAAAATCCCACGATTGGAGGAACTCCCTGGTCAGCCTCAGTAAGAAGCTGAGATCCCTCATAAAATCCTCCAAAGCTAGTTATGAAAACAAAATTGCCACTGATTCTAAAGACAGTCACAAAGCATTCTATAGCTATGTCAAGAATCTCAATGGCAGCACTCTGATCTGCTCTGAGTTACAGCACAATGACACTAAATATACAGAACCAACTGATATTGCCAACATCCTGGCAGATAGGTTCAGTGCTACCTTTACCCCCCTCTCACCCCCTAAAGGGCCCATCTTTATTCCAGAAGAATGCAAAGTTCCTGTAATCACGGCTGCACAAGTAAAAACCTCACTCTCCAAAGCCAAGAACACAGCATCCATGGGACCTGACAACATCCCAGGCTGCCTTCTACATGAACTACAGAATGAACTGGCACCCCACCTAAGTACCATGTTCAATCATAGCCTCGCCTCAGGCTTTGTGCCCATTGAATGGTGCACTGCGACAGTTATCCCACTCCACAAAGGGGGCCACAACAGACCCCAGGAACTACTGCCCCATTAGCCTGACAAGCCTAGTCTGCAAGTCCATGGAATGTAACATCATGGAACTCATAAACAAAGACATTGGAGATCTCCAAACTCTGGACCCCACACAGTTTGGGTTTGTAAAAGGCAGATCATAGGTTCATAGGTTCATAGGTTCATACTAGGCTATCTGCCCTAGGGCATTTATAAGCCTAGCCAGAGTGTGTTTGGCTTTCGCCACCCATTTTAAATTAATTTTGCTATGCTCTTTTTCAAGGTTAGGATACTGTGCCTCTGTCTAACAGTGACACAGAAGTGATACCCGGGGTAAACCTACGATCTCCCATCCACTCATCAAGATTCCTCTTGAAGAGAGTCAATGAGGGGCTCTGCCAAACCTGGACTGGGATTTTATTCCAGAGTGAAGGGAGCCTCTGGGTTATGAATCTGTCCCTCCAGCATGTCCTATTTATTTCAGTGCTGAGGTTCAAGTCTCTCGAGTGTGTAGCTCAATGGGATTTGGATTTTCTGAGGTGCAGCATGTCCATTAATTCCGGGTTGGACATGGCTTTATACATCAGGCACAGTTCGCTCTGAGCAGGCAGTATGCCACTGAGTAGAGCTGGAGTTTCTTTAACCGGGCAGCATATGGCATCTGTTTGAGCCTTTTGATCCTCTTGGTGAGGTACTTTTGGGGTCTTTCCAGTTGCTGCAGGTGTCTGGTAAGGTAATTCCCAAAAGGGGCATTGTACTCAATTATGAGCCTGATGAGGGATGAGTAAAGAGGCACGATGACCTCCCCTGATCTAGATGTGAATCCCTTCATCTTTAGGAGGGCTATATAAAATGTTTTTCTAACCACTTTGGCCACGTGGTTGTCAAATGAGAGACTGCTATCAACTTGGGTCCCCAGGTCCCTAATTACTTCTTCCGTACTTAATGGATTACCACCTATGTGGTAATTTGTGGGCACTTTGTTTTGCCAAAGGGGATGACTATACACTTTTTGGCGTTTAGCTTGAGGCCATGGCTCTGGCACCAGTTTACTGTTTCTATGAGGCCCTTTTGGAGGATGCTTGTGTCGGCTGGAGAGTCAATTATGGCGCCCAGTTTGCAGTCATCTGTGAACTTGGTCAGCCACAGTCCTTCCGTGTTGGCCTGTACCTCCGAGAAATATATACCTAACAAGAGAGGTCCCAGGACTGAGCCTTGTGGGACGCCACTTGTAAGTGGTTTGGAGTCTGACATGGCTCCAGCAATTCTAACCATGTGGGTTCTGTCCTTGAGCCAGTTTGCAACCCATCTAGTGACATAGGGGTTTATATTTAAGCTGGTGAACTTATCTATAATGCCCGAGTGCGGCATTGTATCGAAGGCTTTTGCGAGGTCCAGGTAGGCTGTGTGGATCACCTTCCCCTCGTCAATGGCCTTGGTGACTGTTTCAAAAAAATCGACCAGGTTTAAGAGGCAGGATCTGCCCTTAACAAAGCTGAACTGGGTAGGATCCAGTGTCTGTAGGTCCCCATTATCTTTATTTATGAGGTCCATGATGATCCTTTCCATAGCTTTGCAGACCAAGCTAGTCAGGCGTATGGGACGATAGTTTCCAGGATCTGTTGAGGCACCACCTTTGTGGAGAGGGACCACTGTTGCTGTACGCCACTCTTTGGGTACATATCCTGTAGTAAGGCTGAGATTGAAAAGTAGTTTTATGTTTGGGTTTAGCTCTTCTTGGAATTCATGTAGGACACAGCCCGGGACACCGTCTGGTCCCATTGATGCTGTGTTTTTTGCTTTGGAGAGGGCGGCTCTTACCTGAGCATCTGAGATGTCAGGGGTGCAGCACACTTGCTGGGATAGATATTTGCCCTATTGGTGGGGATGGGGGGGGGAGTTTGCACTGAACCTGTCAGCTAGGATGTTGGCAATGTCTGTGGGTTCGGTGTATTTTTTGTCATTTTGGACTAATTCTGAGCATATCTGGGAATTCCCACCCAGGTTCCTGACATAACTAAAGAAAGCCTTGTGATTATCCTTAGTGTCCTGTGCAATTTTTCTTCTAAGCTGGCCTTAGACGATTTTATAAGTGCCTGTAGTTTTTTGCTAATACTGATCAGAGATGCCTTCCCTTTTTGGGATTTTGCTCTATCATGTAGTAGCTTCCTCCTTCTATTGTATAGTTTGTTTATGGCTGGGGTCCACCAGACAGGATGTCTGCCTTTGGAGGATTGGGTCTTGGTTTTATTTGGGATTGCATGATCCATGCATTCCTGAAGGTGTTCATAGAATGCATTTATAAAGGATTCTGCGGTCTGGGCCGTATTTTCCACAGGCCCGAGGGCTTTGAAGGATTCCACCTCGGTTTTGAGGAGTGTGAAATTTGCTTTAGAGAAGTTTTTCACTGTGATTTTCTGGTCAGGGGGTGGGGTCGGGATGTGAATATCCAGTGAGATTAGTTTATGGTCTGATCTTACCAGTGAGGGATACACTACTAGTCTGGAGCATAGAGTCCCCATGTTGGTGATGATCAGGTCCAGTATGTTTTCCCCTCTTGTGGGAGTGGTAACAAGTTGTTCCATAGCATTTGAGTTTATAAATTCTAGGAACCTTTGGGCTAGGTTGTTGGAGCTAGAGTAATGCTCCCAGTCTATGTTTGGATAGTTGAAGTCGCCCAATATAATGGTGTTTGGAGAGACCTTCATAGTTTCCAGTGTGCTCAGCAAGGCCGAGTGGGGTTACTGGATTTGGGAGGGTGGTCTGTAGCAGGCTATAAATTGGAAGGCAGTTTTACCCACTGTTAGTTGCACATGGATAGTCCCTGATGCTTTGTGCTGTGCCACCAACCTGGAGGTGTGGGTATCTTTGACGAATATTGATACTCCCCCTCCTTTTGTGGTTCAGTCCAAATTTTGGGGCCAAAAAGCATGGTATGAGGTATAACTTGGTAGTCTTGGGGTGCTCTCGGGAGCCTTGAACAGGTTTCTGTTACTGCACAGATATTGATGCTCTCCATGCTAAGGAGAGTTTTGAGTGCGTTCATGTTGAGGTTTAGAGTTCTGACGTTAAGTAGCATTACTGTTAGTTTCTTATCCCTTGTGATACATATGGAGGTGGGTTTGTCTTTTGAGCCTTGCCTAAAAAGGCACTGTGGGGGTGGCCAGAGCCTTTGCCAATATCCGAAAGACCAGGGGTGACAGGTGCAAGCCCTCCCTAGCAAAGTATCTTGGCTTGTCGAGCATGTCATCCCAGGCTTACAGGCATTGGATCACCTTGGAATGACACCAATACTTAAGCCAATTGTTGAAATTGATCATCTTGTCTTCGTATTGTGGCATCAATCTTGGTGAGGATAAGATGCTACTCAAGGTCAGGGTCATACCGGCCTGGGCTACATGCTCAGAGAGCTCCTCTATGTCTCTTTTCATGTAGTCCAGGGAGGTACGTCTCAGGTCATTCACACCAGTATGGACAATGACGGAGTCATATTTGTACTTGCCTTGGAGTGACCTTAGTGCTTGTGTTATGTGGCGGATCCTAGCGCCCAACAGGCAGCTCACCGTGACCTTCTCCTTGTTCAGCCTGGAGAGCGGGACGTCAGTGTGCCTGATGATAGAGTCACCTATTACAAGTGTATCAGGTGTGTTGTTTAGCCTTAAGAGCTGTGACTGTTTGGCACACTGGCTTTGTGAGCTATGTGTTGCACGTGTTTTGTTTTGGGGTAGCGGTTGCTTGGGTGTCTGCTTTGGAGGTCTCTGCTTCTTAGGCAGATTTTTATTTAGAGCCTCCGAGTATGTTTTTGTGTGTTTATGTGTTTGGTTTGCTGTCATGGTAGGTCTATGTGAGACTAGAATTGTAGTGAGTGTGGTTTCCTTCTCCTCCTGACTGGTTACGCCAGTACTGAGTTGAGAGAGCTTAGCCTACAGTTTGGCTATATGGTTGCATCTCTCACATGTGTTGGAATTTGTTGGGAGGAGGAGAGGGTTGTCTGTGTACATGAGGCAGTTGTAACATTGCCTCAAGATTCCCAGATTCACCAGCTGGACCGGAGAGGAGATTAACAACTGACCTTTGGACATGCTAGAAAAGTATTGGGAATTCCTTTATAATTGAAAAAGAGGGCCAATGGGGAACAAGGTACTCAAGGGGAGTTTGTGAGGGTGTAGTGCTTTTAATTTTTTAGTGCTGACTTATATAATTGCTTTAGTGAGCAAGTGCCAGGCTTTAGAGTAGGAATAGGGTGTTTATTATGATAACTAGATCAGTTCTAAGGGAAAAAGTGAAGAGCAGACTTTATGGAGCCGAGAATGGTTTAAACCCAATTAAGCGGTGCTGCCCGATGCTGCGCTATGCGCAAAATCGCGCTAAAGCGGGTTTTATACAGGGGGACTTGAAACAGCTAGAAATTGGCCCAAAACGGCCAATAGACTACCAGATTCTTGTGCTGGGAACACTCATCCAGGGATAGATAGGCTGCTCTAAGCTCCCCACTGCCTCTGGTGAACAAAGAAGCCTCCCTTTATCCAAGAAAGGAAATGGGCAATACAGAAACTTTCCAAAAGTCCAGAATACAGCAAAGCCTGTATTTGGACTACTCTTGGTCAGGAAAGATGGGAAACAAGGATAATTTTTTTTTTTTTTTTTTTTTTGCAACACACAGCAGGAAAATGCAATAAATATGTAACACAGGCTAGCACAATTGAGTGTGTAGCCTCAACAGGTAAATGCAACAAACAGGACAAACTTTAAAAGTGCAGGTGCAAAAACAACTTTAAACAGTTTAAAGCAGTTCAAGAAGCAGAAATACTTGCAGTTTAGCTAGACTGGACAGTCACCCAGGTAGTAGCAGGAACAGAACAACACTTATATCAGGTTAGCAGTCGCTCTTTTAGCCTCTCTGCTGCTAGCACCACTCTGCAGGACCACGAGGAGCTTGGCTGAGTAGTAACAAGTGCAAAAACCCCGCCAAAGCGGGTTTTATACAGGGGGACTTGAAAGAGCTAGAAATTGGCCCAAAACGGCCAATAGACTACCAGATTCTTGTGCTGGGAACACCACTCCAGGAATAGATAGGCTGCTCTAAGCTCCCCACTGCCACTGGTGAACAAAGAAGCCTCCCTTTATTCAAGAAAGGAAATGGGCAACACAGGAACTTTCCAAAAGTCCAGAATACAGCAAAGCCTGTATTTGGACTACTTGATAGACTTCTTTGAAGTAGTCACCAAAGCCATAGATGAGGGTAAGGTGGTTCACACAGCCTATCTAGATCTCGCCAAGGCATTCAAAACCATCCCCCACTCTGGAATTATAGATAACCTCACTAAGCTAGGTATAAATCCCTGTGTCACAAGATGGGTTGCCAACTGGCTTACTGACAGAACCCACACTGTGAAAGTAGCAGACTCCTAATCAGACTTCAGACCAGTGACAAGTGGAGTACCACAGGGTTCAGTCCTGGGTCCTCTCCTGTTTGGTATCTACTTCTCTGAAGTACAGGTTAACACAGAAGGACTTTGGCTAACTAAATTTGCAGATAACTGCAAACTAGGAGCCATAATCAAAACTCCTAACGATGTGGACATCCTGCAAAAGGACCTCACTGAGACAGATGCCTGGTGTCAAAGACATGGTCTCAAGCTCAATGCCAAAAAGTGCATTGTCATCCCCTTTGGTAAAAACTCTGTACCCATGAACTACCACATAGGTGGTAGTCTACTTAACACCGTAAGGGTGATAAGAGACCTTGGGACACAGGTGGACAGTAGTCTCTCCTTTGATAATCACATCGCCACCGTGGTCAGGAAATCCTTCTATATGGCACACCTCATCACAAAAGGTTTCTCATCCAGAAAAAAGAGGTCGTTGTTCCCCTCTACTCATCACTCATTAGATCCATTATAGAGTACAACGCCGCTTTTGGTATGTACCTCACACGACATCTACAACAACTGGAAAGGCCGCAAAAATACCTCACAAAGAGGATTACTAGCCTCAAACAGATGCCTTACGCAGACCGTCTCAAAAAAACTCCAGCTTTACACCGTTGCTTTTCGCCTACTCAGAGGCGATCTCTGCCTAACATACAAAGCTATGTCAAACCCAGAGCTGTTGGACATGCTCCACTTAAAGAAATCCCAATTCCTCTGAGCTACACACTCTAGGGACCTAAACCTTGTCACCACAATAAACAGAACATGCTGGAGGGATAGATTCCTGTCCCAGAGACTTCCCATACTCTGGAACAGACTACCTATCTATGTCAAACAGAGCTCCTCAGTAGCACTCTTCAAGAAAAATCTTGATGATTGGATGGGTAATAGGAAATTCACCCCTGGGATCAGTTCTGTGGTTCTGCTTGACAGGGGCACAGGAAAATAATTTTCTTGGGTGGCGAAAGCCAGGGTACCTTTAAAGTTTTTGGCTAGGCTTGTACAGGTCCTAGGGCCAATAGCCTAGTACCTTCCTATGAACCTATGAACCTAAGTCTTCAGCTAAAGCTAAGTACCCCATTGGGGAAACTTTTTCTTGCTCCTTCCCGATGTCAGTAAAAGTTAATAATTGCATTTCTTGTGGAAAGCAAATACCTCACAAAGATTTTAATTCGTACTGTATTCCTTGCTTAGGCCATGACCACAATGTACCTTGCTGTTGGTTTTGTGCTTTATTTAATCAACGCACTATCCATTGTCGGTATATTTTCACCTCTTAATAATTCGATTCTCAGTTCAATTATCCAGAAATGTCGTCAGTAAGCCATCCGACTACCGGAATTCCAAACAAAACGCAAAGATAAAGACAGAGACGGGCTGCCTAGGTCCAAAGCTGCCAACGACGCTTCTCCTAAGCCAGTCGCCAGTTCACCGGTACTCAGTGAGGCGCTTTTGCAGCCCCTGATACCCGCTACTTCTGATTCACAGGCCTCTACTGAGGTCCGGTATGCCGTGAGATGCTTCAACTGTGGAACCTGCAGATGTCTCTACATTGGATGGGTCCGGAGCCGCTGTGCAGGCACCGGCTTTTGAGGGTGTATTCAGGCCTACAGACTTGCATATTAAACTGATGCTTCCTTCTTCTTTAAGGCCTAAAACTCAAACCATGCCTAGAAAACCGACGCCCATGCCGCATGGTCAGGCCTCTATGCCTAAAAAACAAATGATAAACATGGCTGAAGATCTTATAACTTTAATCAGGGGAAGCCAACCACCCTCTTCTAAGAGAACAAGGACTGAAATTGTTTATGAATCTTCTGACCAGGATTCTGATTTTTCTGATTCTTCTGATGATCTGGATTTACCCTTATCTACTTTTGAGGATTCTGATGCAGAGGACTCTATTCCCTCTGCTTCCCCTCCAGAGGATTTTTCTTTTGGTGAAACCTTGCACACTCTAGGGGAGCATTTCCACGGGGAAAACCAGGATTTTTCTGATTCGAAAAAGAGGCTTAGGGATCTCTTACTCTTCCCTCAGCATAGGCCTTTAGCTATGCCTCCTGTACTAGACATTGTTGATGATGCCTTTTTGGAATCTAGTTTGGCCCCTGATTCTTTGCCTCCGGCTCCCAGAAAACCTGACAGATATTACAGTGTTCCTGATTCTCACAAGTACCTTTTTTAAAAATCCTCTTGCGGATCCAGAGACTATTTCACAGGGACCCAAGGGCATTAAGGCCTCTACTGCCAAAAACCCTACCTTTTCTAATAGAGACTCCAGGGCGCTGGATAGATGGGGTAAGAAGGTTTACACTTCTGCAGTCTTGGCAATTAGGGCCTTAAACTGTCAGTTTCATATGTTAAAGTATCAACAACATGTTATTGGATTGCTTAAACAGAAAATTATGTTGATTCCTGACTGTGCTGAAAATATGTAATTACAGGATTTAATGCATTCTGCCGAACAGGTTGGAAAACATACTTTGCAATGTATGTTTGATTCTTTAGAGGCCTCTTGCAGAGATGCTGTCACTGTGTCTGTACTCATAGGTTCATAGGTTCATAGGTTGATACTAGGCTATCTGCCCTAGGGCATTTATAAGCCTAGCCAGAGTGTGTTTGGCTTTCACCACCCTTTTAGATTAGTTGACTGTGCCTCTGTATAGTAGGTCACAGAAGAGATCCCAGGAGTAAACCTATGATCTCCCATCCACTCGTCAAGATTTCTCTTGAAGAGGGTCATTGACGGACTCTGCCTAACATGGATTGGGATTTTGTTCCAGAGTGAGGGGAGCCTCTGGGATATGAATCTGTCCTTCCAGTATGTCGTATTTATTTCTGTGCTGAGGTTTAAGTCCCTGGAGTGTGTAGCTCTAAGGGATTTGGATTTCCTGAGATGGAGCATGTCCATTAAT
Organism: Protopterus annectens; assembly: GCF_019279795.1. NCBI lineage: Eukaryota > Metazoa > Chordata > Ceratodontiformes > Protopteridae > Protopterus > Protopterus annectens. The sequence goes on along the minus strand of NC_056726.1, from coordinate 1,783,184,105 downwards.
TCTGGGTTGGACATGGCTTTATACGTCAGGCACAGATCGCCTCTGAGTAGGCGGTAAGCAACTGAGAAGAGCTGGAGTTTCTTTAGCCTAACTGCATAGGGCATCTGTTTGAGTCCCTTGATCCTCTTGGTGAGGTACATTTGATGTCTTTCCAGTTGCTGCAGGTGTCGGGTAAGGTACATCCCAAATGGGACATTGTATTCAATTATGGGCCTGATGAGTGATGAGTAGAGGGGCACAATGACCTCTCTTGATCTAGATGTGAACCCTTTTGTGATAAGGTGGGCTATATAGAAGGTCTTTCTAACCACTTTGGCAACATGATTGTCAAAGGAGAGATTGCTATCTCCTTGGGTCCCCAAATCCCTAATTATTTCTTCCGTACTTAATGGATTACCACCTATGTGGTAATTTGTGGGCACTTTGTTTTTCCCAAAGGGGATGACTTTGCACTTTTTGGCATTTAGCTGTAGGCCATGGCTCTGGCACCAGGTATTCATCTCTGTGAATCTTGGTTTTATTTGGGATAGCACGATCCATGCATTCCTGTAGGTGTCCATAGAAAGCGTTTGTAAAGGATTCTGCGGTTTGGGCCATATTTTCCACTGGCCCGGGGGCTTTGAAGGATTCCACTCAGTTTTGAGAAGTGTGAAGTTTGCTTTTGAGAAGTTCTTCACCGTGGTTTCCTTGGCTGGGGGTGGGGACGGGATATGGATGTCCAGTGAGATTAATTTATGGTCAGATCTTACCAATGAGGGGTATACCTCTGGTATGGAACATAGAGTCCCCATGCTGGTGATGATCAGGTCCAATATGTTTCCCCTCTTGTGGGAGTGGTGACCAGTTGTTCCATAGCATTTGAGTTTATAAATTCTAGGAACCATTGGGTGAGGGTGTTGGGGCTTGAATAGTGCTCCCAGTCTATGTTTGGGTAGTTGAAGTCACCCAATATAATGGTGTTTGGAGAGACCTTCATATTCTCCAGTGTTCTCAGGAAAGCTGAGTGGGGTTCCTGAGTTTGGGAGGGTGGTCTGTAGCAGGCTACAAACTGAAAGGCAGTTTTGCCCACTGTTAGTTGCACATGGATGCTCTCCAATGCTTCATGCAGTGCCACTAACCTGGAGGTGTGGGTATCTTTGATGAATATGGATACTCCCCCTCCTTTTGTGGTTCGGTCTGAGTTTTAGGGCCGAAAAGCATGGTATGAGGTTTAACCTGGTAGTGCTGGGGTGCTCTTGGGAGCTTGGAAACAGGTTTCTGTTACTGCCCAGATATCGATATTCTCCATATTGAGGAGAGCCTCGAGTGCGTGCATCTTGAGGTTTAGACTTCTGGCATTGAGCAACGTTATCCTTAGTTTCTTTTTCCTTGTGTTTTCTATGGAGGTGGGTTTGTCTTTTGTGCCTTGCCTAAAAAAGGCACTATGGGGGTGGCAAGAGCCTTAGCCAGTATTTGATAGCCCAGGGGTGACAGGTGAAAGCCGTCCCTAGCGAAGCAACGTGGCTTGTCGAGCATGTCATCCCAGGCTGACAGACACTGGATCCCCTTTGAATGACACCAATACTTTAGCCAATTCTTAAAATTGATCATTTTGTCTTTATACTGTGGCATCATTCTTGGTGAGGGTAAGATGTTACTGAAGGTCAGGGTCATACCGGCCTGGGCTACATGATCAGAGAGCTCCTCTATGTCTCTTTTCATGTAGTCCAAGGAGGTACGTCTCAGGTCATTCACACCAGCATGGACAATGATGGAGTCATATTTGTACTTGCTTTGGAGTGACCTGAGTGCTTGTGTTATGTGGCGGATCCTGGCACCCAACAGGCAGCTTACAGTGACCTTCTCCTTGTTCAGCCTGGTGAGTGGGACGTCAGTGTGTCGGACAATAGAGTCACCTATTACAAGTGTATTAGGTGTGTTGTTTAGCCTTAAGGGCTGTGACTGTGTGGCACACTGACATTGTGAACTATGTGATACGTGGGTATTGTTGTGGGGTAGCGGTTGCTTGGATGTCTGCTTTGGAGGTCTCTGCTGCTTGGGCAGATTTTTATTTAGAGTCTCCGAGTATGTTTTTGTGTGTTTATGTGTTTAGTTTTCTGTTGCGATAGGTCTATATGACACTGGATTTGTGGTATGTGTGGTTACCTTCTCCTCCTGACTGACTGCGCCAGTATTGGGTTGAATGAGCTCAGCCTCCAGTTTGGCTATATAGTTGCATCTCTCACATATATTTGAGCTTGTTGGGAGGAGGAGAGGGTGGTCTGTGTACATAAGGTAGTTGTAACATTGCCTCAAGATTCCCAGATTCACCAGCTGGACTGGAGAGTAAACCCGAAACTGACTTTTGGACATGCCAGAATAGTATAAGGAACTACTTTTTGACTGATCAAAAAGGACCAATAGGGAGCCAAGTACTTAAAGGGAGTATAAGAGCGTGTAGTGCTTTAGTTTATTAGTGCTTACTTATAAGATTACTTATACGAGCAATTGCAGGGCTTTAGAATGAAAATAGAGTGCTTACTTTGAGATTTAGAACAGTTCTAAGGGAAAAAGTGAAGAGCAGACTTTGTGGAGCCAGAAATATTTTAAACCCATTTAAGCGGTGCTGCCCGATGCTGCGCTATACGCAAAATCGTGCAAAACTGCACAAATGCGGGTTCTAAAGCAGGGAAACTGAAAGAGATAGGAATTGACCCAGAGTGGCCAATAAGCTACTAGTTTCAGGGCTGAGACCACTCCTCCAGGGACAGATAGCCTGCTCAAAGCTCCCCACTCTCACTGGTGAACAGAGAAGCTTCCTCCTATCCAAGTAAGGCCATGGGCAACACAGGAAACTACACCACAGTCCGGAATTCAGCAAAACCTGAAATCTGGACTAATCTAGTTTCTTTGGAGGCCTGCCACCAAAACAAGAGACTACCATTCACTCCACCCCCTGCCGCCCAAGCCCTAACAACAGACACATCAGATTATGCATGGGGGGCTCACCTGGCAGGGAAGTGCATTCAGGGCAAATAGAACCCAAGTCAAATGCACTTGCATATCAATCAAAAAGAAATGTTAGCTGTACAACGTGCTCTGACAGCCTTCAAGGACCATATTCTTCCAGGACAATTAATGGTAAAGACGGACAACACCAGTGTTATGTGGTACATAAACAAGTAGGGGTGAACACATTTTTACCCCTTATGCAGACTAGCCATGGCATTGTGGAACACAGCCCTGAGCTACCAAGTGCATCTACAAGCTCAGTTCCTGCCAGGAAAACTAAATACACTGGCAGACGAACTAAGCAGAAACCTCATGGACTCACATGAGTGGAAGCTGGAACCAAGGATTTTCAACATGTTGACAAGCAAATGGGGGAACCCAGATATAGACCCGTTTGCCTCCCCCTAGAACTTTCAATTGGACACATTTTGCACAAGGACTCTGCACAAACAAGCTTGGAAAGTGGATGCTCTGTCCTTCAGTTTATGCCTTTTCTCCTCTGCCTCTGCTCTCCAAAGTACTACTAAAGATCAAACAAGACAACAGACCAAGGACGATTTTTATTGCACCAGTCTGGCCACACCAGCACTGGTACCCATCTTGCGCAGTGTGTCACTGTTGGCCCCATGGCATCTGCCTCACACTCCTACCCTATTGTCTCAGCAGGAGAACCAGCTTCATACACTGAACCTAGCAGCCTGGCTAATAACCTAATATCTCCTTTACCATCCCTCAGTAAACCAGTGATGGATATCATTTTAGAGGCAAGGAGGCCTAGTACCAGAAAATCTTATGCTGAAAAATGGAAAAGATTCTGTGCCTGGAACCAATCTCAAGGAATGAGCTCAGCAGTGCCCAATTTACCTCAGATTTTACAATACTTAACTGAGATGCTTCACAAGGGCCTGTCTTTCTCCTCCATCAAAATTCATGCCTTAGCCATTCCAGCTCATTATTACACAGAACCTCTCCTCTTCTCTCATCCACTGCTTAAGCAGTTCCTCAGAGGGGCCAAAAATCTACGACCACCCAGGAGAGCCCCAACCCCAGCCTGAGACCTTAACTTTGTATTGGAAAAGCTCACCCTTCCTCCTTTCGAGCCAGCTGCCACTGGGGATTTAAAATTCCTCTCTTGGAAAACAGCTTTCATTTTAGCAATCACTTCAGCAAGAAGGGTATCTGAATTACAGGCCCTCATGGCAGTGGAGCCTTTCATCATCTTTCATGTGGACAGGGTGTCCCTCAGGACCAATCCCTCCTTCATGCCCAAGGTGGTATCCAGTGTGGCCCTTAATCAGTCCATTCATTTGCCAACCTTCTTTCCTAACCTACAGAATAAAGGGGAACGGATACTGCACTTATTAGACATGCACAGAGAACTTAGATTCTACTTGGGCAGGACAAGATCTCAAAGGAAATCTGACCAACTGCTGGTGGCATTTGCTGCAGGGGCAAAGGGGAAGGCTATTTCAAAGCAAACCATTTCCAAATGGCTAGGCCATTGCATTAGTTTCTGCTACAAGCATCAGACCCCACTCAACCAGGGCTGCATCTGCCTCTACAGCCTTTCACAGAGGTGTCCCTACCAGGGACATCCTAGAAGCTGCTACCTGGAGTTTAGTACATACTTACACCAAGCATTAGCATCTGCCAATTTTCTCTAAATCCAGAGCTGGCTTTGCGATTGCAGTCTTGCGGGGCCTTATAGCTGGTCCTAATGTTATCTAAATTCTTCCTCCCATCCTTAGCTTTGGGAATCTATCCAAATGTGATGACTGCAACAGTGAAACACGAAGAACATAGTACAGTTGTGTACACTTACCATAAATGTAGATGTGTGAGTGTATTTACTGTTGCAGTCCTGGTTACCCTCCCTCTAACCCCCTTTCTTCTTTTGGCTATATCTCTACTCTACTTTACTATGTTCAACAGCTTTTTGGTGTATTTGCTTTTTTGTTGGAGGTATAACCTTGTATATTTATATATTTAATTGCTTGCCGTTAGGGGGGCACCTGACATCTGGGGCAAGAAAAACTGATGTAATGGTGTCGGCTGCATGTTTTATACCCCTGATGACCTGACGTGATGGAAAAAGGGACAGCAACTGATGCAGGACTCAATACTTTGTTATTCAGGTCGACTGAGGGCTACTGCAAGCAGATTACCCAAATGTGATGACTGCAACAGTGAATACACTCGAACATCTACATTTATGGGAAGTGTACACAACTGTACTTTTTTTGAGTCTGTCCATATAGGACAAATGTTTAAGGCCTAGGATCCCTTTGTGAGGTACTTTTGTGGCCTCTCCAATTGTTGCAGGTGTCTAGTGAGGTACATGCCAAATGGGGCATTGTACTTGATGATTGGCCTAATGAGGGAAGAGTAGAGGGAGACAATGACCTCTTTCTTCCTGGATGCAAAACCCTTAGAAATGAGATGTGCCACATAGAAGGACTTTCTGACCACAGTGGCAATGTGGTGGTCTGTGTTCCCAGATCTCTTATAATGCCTTCTGTGTTCAGTGGACTACCATCAATGTGGTATTTCATGGGAACCAGGTTTTCCCAAAGGGGATGATGACACATTTTTTGGCATTGAGCTTAAGGCCATGGTTCTGACACCAGTCGTTGGTCTCAGTGAGACCTTTCTGTAGGATGTCAGCATCACTTGGGGAGTTAATAATAGCTCCCAACTTGCAATTGTCTGTGAACTTTCTCACCCAGAGTCCCTTTGTGTTGGCCTGGACTTCAGAGAAGTAGATACCAAACAGGAGAGAACAGAGGACCGAACTCTGTCGGACTCCACTCGTGACTGGTTGGCAGTCTGACATGGAGTCAGCTACTTTCACACTGTGGGTTCTATGTGTGAGCCAGTTTGCAACCATCTGGTGATACAGGGGTTGATGCCTAGCTTAGTGAGTTTTTCTATGATTCCTGAGTGGGGAATGGTGTCAAAGGCCTTGGCTAGATCAAGGTAGGCTGTATGAACCACCTTACCTTCATCCAGAGCTCTGGTGACTGACTCAAAGAAGTCATCCAAGTTGAGCAAGCATGATCTACCCTTCACAAGACCAAACTGTGTGGGATCCAGAGTTTGGAGATTCCCTGTATCCTTGTTTATTAAGTCCATGATGATGCATTCCATAACTTTGCATATCAGACTTGTCAGGCTAATGGGGCGATAGTTCCCAGGGTCTGTTGTCACTCCTCCTTTGTAGAGAGGGATGACTGTAGAAGTGCGCCATTCAGTAGGGACAAAGCCTGAGTTGAGGCTGTAATTGAGCAGGGCACACAGGTGAGGTGCCATTTCACTCTGTAGTTCATGTAGAACACAGCCAGGAATATTGTCAGGTCCCATAGAAGCTGTATTATTATTATTGGCTGTGGACAGTGCTGTTTTAACCTGTGCAGCAGTAATATTGGTTGCCTGGCAATCTACTGGTATTGTGATTGGTCCTTTGGGGGAGGGTAAAGTTGGCACTGAATCTGTCGGCACGTATATTGGCAATATCTGTTGGCCTGGTATAGGAGGTAGTATTGTGCAGTAGCTCTGAGCAAATCTGGGTATTGCCATGGAGATTCTTTACATAACTGTAGAAGGCCTTGTGGTTGTCTTTACTATCTGCTGCAATTCTGTTTTCATAGCTAGCTTTAGAGGATTTGATGAGGGATCTCAACTTTTTGTTGAGGCCGATAAAGGAGTTTTTCCATTCTTGGGATTTCACCTTATTCAGCATCAGTTTCCTCCTTCTGTTGTACAGTTTGTTTATGGCATAGGACCACCAGATTGGCTTCCTTTTTTTGAAAGAGAGCATCTTGGTTCTATTAGGTATGTTGAGATCCATGCATTTGTGTACGTGTTCGTACAGTGCACTGGTGTATGATTCGGCGGTCATTCAACTATTCTCCGTTTGCATGGGTGCCGTGATGTTAGCCACTTCTGTTTTTAGGAGCCCAAGTTAGGTTTGGAGAAGTATTTCATGGTGGTTACCTTTGTGGGGGTGGGGGGGTGGGAGGAATGTGGATTGCCAAGGTGATTAGTTTGTGCTCGGATCTAACCAAGGAGGAGTAGACTATTGGTTGTCTTTAAACAGATTTTACTGATTGCTAAGCTGTCTGTCCTCATTTCAGATACCAACAATTACAGAGCAAAACATTAAAAAAGTGTTGCTGTCTTCGGTTACCACATTTACATTGTTACCCTTCGGGTATCCTAGGGAATATGTTTATTATGAAATGGCCTTCAGTGAATAACTGTGACTACATATGGAAGACAGAGCTGCTCTCCAGTACTTTCCTTCTCTTTGAGGCCGCTGAAGGCTTTTGCATGGCCAGTGTGAAGTGATTTCACAAACTCCAGGGACTAGATTGTAAATTTTAATGCAGTTACTGGGTTTACAAAGATGGAGATGGTCCCTAGCAACAAGGGAAATATGTATTGCTATGGAGAATGTAGCGTTTGGGGAAACGCTTAGACAGAAGGAGACAAAGAAATGTGTAGGTTGATAACACCTAACACTGGGTAATTTTATCAAATATGTGACTTTCTAATTGTGGGAATGATTACTTCTTAAGAGGAACTACAGACATAAGTGAGATTTGATCTATAACCATGTATTGACGAGACTTGCATATTGGAGTGTGAGTTGAGTTTGGATATGCACAGTACCATTGTGTGCACACTATGGAAACAAGGACTGTGGCAGACCTGGCCTGTCTGCTTGGCTAGAATTAACTTTACCTATTTCTGCTGCTAGCCGCTATTAGCAGCTTGGACTACATGCCCATGCAGGACTGTTATCTTCATATGCATGGGACAGGACAGTCCTGTATAGCAAGGCAAACTACTGAATAAATAAGCAGAAGTGAAATGGGTACACATTTGATGATAGGAACCTTTTTAAATTGCATCTCATCCTCTGCATTGACCAAACAAGCTAAACACCAATGTAGATCTCACTACATCACTGCACACTCTTCATAAATTCCACCATAGATAACAGGTAAGCAGCGCAGTCCATACTGTTCACTTTGTAGGAATTTAAGACTGTTATGCAAATAAAAGGTCTAGTCCTTGTATTATGCATGGGTGTTACTTATGCCATCCCAGAACTTTTAAATTCTCAAACAATTAACTACACATAAAATAGCTCTTCCATGATAAAATAAGCCAGTTTGAATGTACATAAAATGACAACAGCGGAGCCAGGTAGAAACTAGAAATCCAGGAGAGAGTGTGTAATGTTAGTGGGGATTAGCTACTGGCAAAAGCAAAAATGAAAGGAGATCTGAGGATAGTTCTAACAAATGATATAAAAGTGTGCATTTGTTGTAAATTGACATTGTGCAGGGCTGGAGACAATGAGCTGTGCAGTGTAAGGATGTTCAGGTTATGGGTATCTTTGGAGTTGTTAAAACTACCATTAACTGAGCATTAGCTCCTGACAAGAATTGAACACATTTTCAGTTCCTGATGGAGGGAAGAGTTTATAGATATTTACCTGATGCAGTGGTTTCACAGTTAGTGTATCCCCTTTGATGGTGAAAGATCAGATTGCTGGGGGTTCTATTCCCACCCTGGGTACTTGGATTAATTTGTTTTCCATTACTGACAATGAATGTAACATAAGGCTGTACTGCATTACTGAGTGAGCTGTCCTTCAGATAACATGTTAAATGAAGGTCCAATTTGCCTGAACTGGTGGTAGCTAAGGGGGATGTAAAAAATCCCATGGCACTTAATTAAAAAAGAGTAGTTGTAGTTTCCCCGGTGCCCTGGCCAAATTTCCATTTGTTAATATGAATACCACCTTGTGACTCCCCTGAAAAGAGATCTGGCCTAGTGTGATTAACCCAATCAACAAAAGTAATAAAGAAATATTCTTGAACAGAAATGGAACCAAGGAAGACTGATAACTGACATCTGTGCTTACAGTTTCATACCAATTAATGGACTAAGTACTCTAATGAATTCCTAATGCGCCCTGCTACCATGTTGTTTTCCCGACAAGTATAAATGACTGATAACATCGACAGTGACATTTGTTCTTGCTGTTTGATAAGATGCAGTGGATGAAAAGAATTTATAATACACACTGCTACCATAATGTAATCCTGGTCACAAAAGGGAATGGAAAATAAACACTTGTTTAACCTGCAACTTTTCTTAAGTAGGATAAAACAGGATGGACTAAGAGCTGTGAAAACAGTGCTTTTCTCAAAGATTGAAGTTTGTATGCGGGCATGTGATTCACAAGACTGGACTATGCAAGTGGCAAGATAAAGTGGAGGCTGTGCAGAAGGCAACCAGACATCAGCATATGTTGCAACTGAGGTGATACATAATACTGGTAAACTCACAACACAGGTTTAAACAGAAACTCTTGATACATCAGCAACAGAATGGATACAAATAGACTTCAACGGATGAGCAAGAGCACACTTACAAGGGAATGAAGGAAATTATTGCATTGCATTGCATGCTGTGCATACCTGATTTGATTCAGTTTTACATGTTAGGTTGATACATGATGCTTCATCTCATGAAATGTGCCCTCTTACATTGCTTCATCTGCAGCATGGTACAGGGACCCAATGCATTTTCTCAATTCACTGATCAAAGCTAGACTGAACTCTGTCCACATAGACAAAAAATGTCTTGGCTTGTTCTGGGGAATGAAAAAGCTCAGGCAGTATTTATAAGAGAAGGGATTTATTCCAATTATAGATCAGAGCTGGTGCTAGAAGTACACAGCCTCAAAAAGAGTGTCAGTGATGTCTGCAGATTGGTTTCTGTGTGAGTCCCTTTTCCTAGGGAGACATGCCTATGATAATAATCATTGCCTTCAGGTGCTTGAAACCTAAATGTGCATTTCATTTGGAAGTTGCTTAAGCATGTTTCCTTTATACATTGTTTCTCACTATCTGTCTCTGTTTACAGTACATTATTATAGAATCATAGAAAATACAAGGTATCTGGGCCCTGTGGCCATTTATACCTTGCTAGTTTACCCATGTGGAACTGCCCTCCTTTTTCAAGGGGCAACAGTTCAGTTATTATACCAGGGGTGAATTTGGGGGTACCCATTCAGTTGTCTGGCTCTTTTTTTGAAAGAAGAAAGTGTGTCACATTGCTTTACTTGGAGTGAAAGTTTGATCCAGAGAGTGTTTGCATGACAAATATGCCTCTCCAGCAGGATTTGTTTACCTCATGAAGCAGGTTTTGATCCCTGGCTCTAGTGTTAGTCGAACTGTTTAATCTGTGGATATATAAGATATCTTGGACTACAGGATACCCAATTGCCAAACAGGTAAAGCACAGATTGCTCCTAGGGAGTCAGTAGGACACTGAATAAAGGGACAGTGCTTCTAGCCTGTCCTGCTTGTTCATGTCTTTTAAGCCTGGGATATTTTTAGTTAGGAACATCTGGATACTTTCCAGCTGCATGATATGCTTAGTAAGATACATTCCAAGAGAGGCATTGTATTCAGTAAAGGTCTGATCAATGCAGAATATAGCAGGTTAAGAACTTCTTTGGATCTACATGAAATATCTTTTGCAATCAACAATACCTGGTAAAAACTAGATTGTAGTGCTTGTGGCATGAATTATGTGTTATACTTGGTACTCTATTCCCAAATGGAAGAGCATTATTTTTGCATTTTCAGTGATCATTTTTGTCTAACATGGCATAATCTTATGGTGAGAACAAATGAATAATAAAATAAGGGGCTATCAGAAATGAAGTACCTCCCCACACCCACACACATGTGTTTGCATACATGCACACATTGGGTGCACAGGGCTTGCCCCCCCAAGAAAAATATATTTTTGAGAGCTTTTGACAGGTGACATTTGAACAAAATTATCTCGGGATCGAGCATGTGTTCAAATGCTATACATACTCAAGCATATAGTTTCATGAAAATGTTGCCAAGCATTTATGTTTACAATAGCTGAATGTTGAGTGATAATAGGGGATCCTAATTCTGTCAATATAAGGAAACAGAGCAGAAACTTAATAGGGCGGCCACAGTGGTGCAGTGGTTAGCATTGTCGCCACACAGCAAGCGGTTCTCTGGTTTGATCCTCTGCTGGGGTGCCTTCTGTGTGGAGTCTGCATGTCCTCCCTGTGGTCGCGTGGGTTTCCTCCAGGTGCTCCGGTTTCCTCCCAAAGACATGCTGCAGGTAGATTGAACACTCTAAATTGGCCCTAGGTGTGTGTGTGTGTGCTTTTTGTGGAAGGTTGAGTGCTGGGCTGGCAACTCAACACTGTAAAACTCCACTGCCAATCATGAGCGGACAGGTGATCCGCTGTGACGACCCCTAACCGGGAAAAGCTGAAAGAAGAAAAAAAAGAGCAGAAACTTAATACCGATGATATCTCATGACTACTGTATATAAGTGCTGAAAATCAATAATGATGGAGCCAGCTGAGGTTTACTCCTTTACCTATGATAAAAGCCACTTCATAAGGTAAAACTAAGAGAGACTATTACAAGTATATGGAATCCAAGAGAGACTGGTATATGGATCAGTTGTGATATGATTGCCTGGAGGTGGCAACTCAATACAGCCTGATTATGATAAGGAACACCAGCTGTCTGTAGCAAATGCAATTTATTATCTGGTTCCAACATCTCTGTCACTTAATTTTTATACCTCTTCTGTTCCTTTGCCTTGTGGACACCTGTCCAAATGCTTTAATAAATCAAACTCCAAGTGCAAAATCATCATCTTAATCAACCTAGTCTTAGCCCCTAACATTTTTATTCTACAGGACCATTTGTCCAACATACCGTTTGTTCTGACCCTGGACTCACACCAATTCCTATTTCATATCTATAGAAAAATGTAATAAACTTTAATACCCAGGTACCTATATAGCCCCCCTGAAGTAGTAGATCTTCTGTTCCTGTGTCTTTCTTCCCTTCTGCAACAGAGCCACTAATGACTTTCTGGGTGAAAACATAAGCCTGTTTTTCTCCAGATCTTTTCAAAATTACCATAATTTCCAGCAACAATATCTCCATGTCATCTAAATGCAGTATTCAATCATCTACAGATAAATTAATGCTGCTTCTCTCATGTACCTTTCCTGTAGAGATCAAGTATTCTGTGCACCTTAAGCTGCACTGGCCTTTAATCTGATAGCCTCAGCACAGTTTGCATCCTACTACACACCTGTGACACTTCACCTGCATCACTTCTTGCTTCCTCATCTGCTGTGCCTTCACTGTTCAGGTGTCTGCACCATACTAAAGAACTATTTGCACCACTGTTCTAGACACCTTACTTTTCAGCATTTTGACATTCTGCTATCATATAGTACCCCAACAATCTTCTGCACCCCACTAATTCTATATTTGACTTCCTCATTCAGACTTCCCATCTCCTCAACCACCCTTGCCAGACACTTGAAGATCATAACCTGTTCCACTGTTTTTCCTTCTGTCTCTATTTTCATCTTCTTCTGATGATCCACATTTGCTGCCATTGCAACTGTTTTGTCTGTATTCAGTTTCATCCCAAGTGCCTTCAGTTTGGCATTCTATTCCTCTATTCAAAGGTTCATAGGTTGATACTAGGCTATCTGCCCTAGGGCATTTACAAGCCTAGACAGAGTGTGTTTGGCTTTCACCACCCTTCTTAGATTAGTTGACTGTGCCTCTGTATAGTAGGTCACAGAAGATAGCCCATTTAAGGTTAGTTTACCGTGCCTCTGTCTAGCAGTGACACAGAAGAGATCTCAGGGGTAAATTTACGATCTCCCATCCAAACGTCAAGATTCTTCTTGAAGAGGGTCATTGAGGGGCTCTGTCTGACATGGATTGGGATTTTGTTCCAGAGTGAGGGGAGCCTCTGGGATATGAATCTGTCCCTACAGCATGTTCTATTTATTTCTGTGCTAAGGTTTAAGTCACTGGAGCGTGTAGTTCTGATGGATTTGGATTTCTTGAGGTGGAGCATGTCCATTAATTCTGGGTTGGACATGGCTTTATACGTCAGGCACAGATCACCTCTGAGTAGGCGGTAAGCAACTGAGTAGAGCTGGAGTTTCTTTAGCCTAACTGTGTAGGGTATCTGTTTGAGTCCCTTGATCCTCTTGGTGAGGTACTTTTGGGGTCTTTCTAGTTGTAGCAGGTGTCGGGTAAGGTACATCCCAAATGGGGCATTGTATTCAATTATGGGCCTGATGAGTGATGAGTAGAGGGGCACAATGACCTCTTTTGATCTAGATGTGAACCCCTTTGTGATAAGGTGGGCTATATAGAATGTCTTTCTAACCACTTTGGCAATGTGATTCTCAAAGGAGAGATTGCAGTCTACTTGGGTCCCCAAATCCCTAATTACTTCTTCCGTACTTAATGGATTACCACCTATGTGGTAATTTGTGGGCACTTTGTTTTTCCCAAAGGGGATGACTATGCACTTTTTGGCATTTAGCTTTAGGCCATGGCTCTGGCACCAGTTATCTGTCTCTGTGAGACCTTTTTGGAGGATGCTTGTGTCAGCCGGCGAGTCGATCATGGCCCCCAGTTTGCAGTCATCTGCAAACTTTGTCAGCCATAGTCCTCCTGTGTTAGCCTGTACCTCAGAGAAATATATACCAAACAAGAGAGGTCCCAGGACTGAGCCTTGTGGGATGCCACTTGTAACTGGTTTAGAGTCTGACATGGCACCTGCAATTCTGACCATGTGGGTTCTATCCCTAAGCCAGTTTGCAACCCATCTTGTGACATAGGGGTTGATATTTAAGCTGGTGAGCTTATTTATGATGCCCTAGTGGGGTATTGTCTCGAAGGCTTTTGCAAGGTCAAGGTAGGCTGTGTGGACTACCTTCCCTTCGTCTATGGCCTTGGTGACTGTTTCAAAGAAATTGACCAGGTTCAAAAGGCAAGATCTGCCCTTAACAAAGCCGAATTGGGTAGGATCCAGTGTTTGGAGGTTCCCAATGTCTTTGTTTATGAGTTCCATGATGATACGCTCCATAGCTTTGCCAACCAGGCTAGTCAGGCTTATAGGGCGATAGTTTCCAGGGTCTGTTGTGGCACCACCTTTATGGAGTGGGACCACTGTTGCTGTATGCCATTCTTTGGGTACATATCCTGTTGTAAGGCTGAGACTGAACAGTGATTTTAAGTGAGGGTTCAGTTCTTCTTGGAGCTCATGTAAAACACAGCCCGGGACACCGTCCGGTCCCATTGATGCTGTGTTTTTTGTTTGGAGAGGGCAGCTCTCACCTGTGCATCTGTGATGTCAGGGAGGCTACACTCTGTTGGGATAGTCATTTGCTCATTTGGGGGGGAGGGGGGGGTTTACACTGAACCTGTCTGCCAGGATGTTGGCAATGTCTATGGGTTCAGTGTATTTTTTGTCATTTTGCACTAACTCAGAGCATATCTGGGAGTTTCCACCCAGGTTTCTGACATAATTAAAGAAAGCCTTCTGATTATCTTTAGCGTCTTGTGCAATTTTTCTTTCGAAGCTAGCCTTAGATGATTTTATGACGGATCGTAGTTTCTTGCTAGTACTGATCAGAGTTGTCTTCCCTTTCAGGGATTTTGCTCTATCATGTAGTAGCTTCCTCCTTCTGTTGTACAGCTTATTTATGGCTGGGGTCCACCAGACAGGTCTCCTGCCTTTGGAGGAGTGTGTCTTGGTTTTATTTGGGATAGCACGATCCATGCATTCCTGTAGGTATCCATAGAATGCATTTGTAAAGGATTCTGCAGTTTGGGCCATATTTTCCACTGGCCCTGGGGCTTTGAAGGATTCCACCTTGGTTTTGAGAAGTGGGAAGTTTGCTTTTGAGAAGTTTTTGACCGTGGTTTCCTTTGCTGGGGGTGGGGATGGGATATGGATGTCCATAGTGATTAATTTATGGTCAGATCTTACCAATGAGGGGTATACCTCTGGTATGGAACATAGAGTCCCCATGTTGGTGATGATCAGGTCCAATATGTTTTCCCCTCTTGTGGGAGTGGTAACCAGTTGTTCCATAGCATTTGAGTTTATAAATTCTAGGAACCATTGGGCTAGGGTGTTGGGGCTTGAGTAGTGCTCCCAGTCTATGTTTGGGTAGTTAAAGCCACTCAATATAATGGTGTTTGGAGAGACCTTCAAATTCTCCAGTGTCTTCAGGAAAGCCGAGTAGGGTTCCTGAGTTTGGGAGGGTGGTCTGTAGCAGGCTACAAACTGGAAGGCAGTTTTGCCCACTGTTAGTTGCACATGGATGGTCTCAGATGCTTCGTGCAGTTCCACTAGCCTGGAGGTATGGGTATCTTTGATGAATATGGATACTCCTCCTCCTCTTGTGGTTCGGTCCAAGTTTTGGGGCCGAAAAGCATGATATAAGGTATAGCCTGGTAGTGCTGGGGTGCTCTCAGGTTTCTGTTACTGCACAGATATCGATATTCTCCATACTGAGGAGAGCCTCGAGTGCGTGCATCTTGAGGTTTAGACTTCTGGCATTGAGCAGCATTACCCTTAGTTTCTTTTTCCTTGTGTTGTCTAAGGAGGTGGGTTTGTCTTTTGAGCCTTGCCTAAAAAAAGCAATATGGGGATGGCAAGAGCCTTGGCCAGTATTCGAAAACCCAGGTGTGACAGGTGCAAGCCGTCCCTAGCGAAGCAACGTGGCTTGTCAAGCATGTCATCCCAGGCTGACAGACACTGGATCCCCTTTGAGTGACACCAATACTTTAGCCAATTGTTGAAATTGATCATTTTGTCTTTATACTGTGGTATCATTCTTGGTGAGGGTAAGATGCTACTCAAGGTCAGGGTCATACCGGCCTGGGCCACATGATAAGAGAGCTCCTCTGTGTCACTTTTCATGTAATCCAGGGAGGTATATCTCAGGTCATTCACACCAGCATGGACAATGACGGAGTCATATTTGTACTTGCTTTGGAGTGACCTGAGTGCTTGTGTCATGTGGCGGATCCTGGCACCCGACAGGCAGCTTACAGTGACCTTCTCCTTGTTCAGCCTGGTGAGAGGGACGCCAGTGTGTCTGACAACAGAGTCACCTATTACAAGTGTATTAGGTGTGTTGTTTAGCCTTATTTGCTGAAGTTCCTATTCAAAGTATGCTTGTAGTTCTACATCATGTTTGCACAGCTGCTTTGCTGATCTGTCTCTTCTGACCTGTTTGCTAAGGCAGCCCATCACCAGGATGAGCAGCAATGGTCTGAGAGCTGAACCCTGATGCACCCTCACTTCTACTGGAAACCCCCTCTGAGTGTGAGCAATGTTCCTGCTTGTGTCATTGGTACTTGTACGTAGTCTGCACTAATTTTGCCAAAGTTTACTGGACTTCAAACCATCGCACTTCTGTCCAAATCAGCTTTCTTGAGACCTTGTCAAATGCTTTATCCACATATAGGGATGCCCATTTGGACTCTTTTCTCTGGCTTCTTCACTACATGTAGTCCAACATACATCAGCTCTGGCTTCTTCTTCACTATCTGCGTCCCAACATACATCAGCTCTGGATTCTTCTTCACTACCTGTATCCCAACATACATCAGCTCTGGCTTCTTCTTCACTATCTGTAACCCAACATACATCAGCTCTGGCTTCTTCTTCACTATCTGTATCCCAACATACATCAGCTTTGGATTCTTCTTCACTACCTGAATCCCAACATACATCAGCTCATTTGTGCTGCTGATCTGCTCATCTCACATCTTACTTTCTACTCTTCTGCAAATTCATTCATCGGTCACATCTCCATCAGTTTCATATACTGGGTAAGGAGTTTGATATTTCCATACTGCCCACATTTCTGAATTTTCCCTTTCTTTGTACACTGGCATTAGAAAGCTTATTCTCCAGTTATCTGGAATATGTTGTTCTGTTCATACTGATATTAATACACGCAGGCACCATTTCTCCTCCAACTCACCCAACATATTTACTGTGTCTGCCATGGCTTCATCTGAGCCTGCTGCTTTCCCTGACTTTTCCTTAGTGCTGTTCTTACTTCTAGGGTGGGCTCTTCTTCCTCCTTCATCATAGGCTGTGTATGGGGCAGTGAAGCAGTTTAGGGTTTTCTACATTCAGAATCTGCTTTCATCGCAGTGGTGCACTGGTTAATGTTGTCGCCTCACAGCAAGAGGCATTCTGGTTTGATTCTTAGCTGGGGTGCTTTCTGTGCAAAGGCTGCATGTTTTCCCTGTGTTCCCATGGGTTTTCTTCCAAATTCCAAAGGCATGTGTCTGGAGCATTTCTCTGTGGGCCTCCACTGAAAATAGACTGGGTCCTAGTCAGACTTTTCCGGTCAACAAATGTTAAATTAATAAATTCTGTGGATTGGTGGTGTTGGCATCCTGTATGAATGGTGCCTGATGATTAGATCCTTTGTGCAGTCTGCTAAGTCACTTTCCATATGCTGGCAGAATTACTCTGATGCCTGTTCTTTGCTTTTCCAAATGCTCTCTTAGTTACTTTTTTTAGCAAACCAGTATTCCCTCCATAGCCTGGTCCTTCTTTTCTGTGTCTCGCTTTTACCAATACTTGTTATTTCTTTTGATAACTTTCTAGACTTCTGCATTCCACCACCAGCTTTCCTTATGTATCTTATTTCCATACCTGGGTCTGAACAATATCCATTCAGTAGTCTTCTTCCATGCTGTTTTGAGATTCTGGCACCAATTGCGTCATCTTCCCTGCTGGAGCCTTGAGTATTTCCTAGAATTCTCTTGCTTTTACTGCAGTCATCTTCCATGTTTTCTGCCTAGTCTTTGTTGACCTTAAAGCCATCTCTGACCACTGCTTGCAGCTGATTGTAGCCAACAGTAATTTATGTGGGATAATTCTTTCACTGAATGACTTTGCATTCCCTGATTCTACCCCAGTGTCCTTTCTAACTAGCAAGATGACTACCTGAATTGAATTTGTCCACTCCTGTATGTTGTCTTGCATCTGTCTCTTGTGCTGAGGCATGTGCTGGCTACCATCAAGTCATTTGCTGTATGAAGTTTAGCATGGCCACTTCTTGATTCCTGTTGTTCCATGCATGCAGGCCAAGGTAGTCCTCATATCCTGTTCTGTCTGTCCCCACATGAGTATTCAGGTCCCCTAATATCAACAGCAAATCATGGTGTCCTGCTTTATCTAGAAGGTCATGCAACTGCTACATAAATGTACTCTTTTTTTCACCATCACAGACCTGCTGTGTGGTATAGGCTGAGATTATGAATACTTCCATGCCTTTAAACTGGAGTATGATGGCCATCGCTCTGTCACTAATTCTGATGACATCCCTCATTGTGTTCAGAAGTCTCTTCACCACAATTCCCACATCAATTCTAGCCTGTCCTTCCTCTGAGTCATAGACTGTGGATCCCAAGCCAAGTGGCTTTGCTGCACTGCACTTCTGCCTTGTCTCCTTGATGTACAGGATGTCTGGGCTCCTCCTTACCATCATGTCTTCCACTTCCAAGTTACATCTTGTCACTTAATTTATATTTATTGTAACAATCCTTAGCTCATGTTTGGGAGGTTGACTGGTTTTATGTCCAGCTTTTGCTGAACAGAGCTATCCTAGATAAACCAGACTGGGAAACTGGACACCAGCCAGTAGTTTTTTGACTCAGGGCTGCTGGGCTTTACAGCAGGCACACTCAAATAGAGCCACATAGATGCCTCTTACTGTCAGCATAGATCCCTGGTGTAGGTCAGATCCTCAGCCTATATATCATGGCAAACACCCATGCCTATTTTTGGTATCAATAGTCGATGCAACCAAATCACCTAGAGATAATTTTTATACCATTGTGTTGCTAACCCTGACATGGTGCACTGTCTATCTAGAGTCTGCATAACTATTCCCTCATTAGGCACCATCTAGAGTATGTGCTGCTGCCCATGACCGCATTCAACTTTGAGTAAGTTTAAGGTGAAAACACCCGGCATGTTTTTGGGAAGTGGGAGGAAACCCACTGAGACATGGTGAAAAAAATATAAGTAACGCATGGATATCTGGATTGAACCCTGTACCTCGTGCTTGGTAGGCAAAGACCTTAACCATTATGCAGTATCTGTCCATGTAATGGATGTTGACCGCTCCGTATATAACACTTTAGCTCCTGTAAGTAACATTTCCTTTCACTATGATCTGCTACACTGTCTCTGCTAAATTATCCCAACTTACCATGTTGAAAGCTTTTTGAATATCTAATAAAAGTACACTTGCCTTGCCACCCTTTTTACACTTAAGCTACAGAATACATCATTACCTCCCAATGATCCACTGTTACAGCTTCCATTATAGACTTAGATAACTTGCCCACTTCCAGAATGTTATTAATTTTATCCATAATTTCCTTAGTCATCTCATAGGTTCATAGGTTCGTACTAGGCTAATGGCCCTGGAGCCTTTACAAGCCTAGCACATAGGATTACCCTGGCATTGTGCCACCCAACCTTAAGTCCCAGTGCCTCTGTCGAGTAAAGCCACCGGAGTGACCCTGGGGTGAATTTTCTATTTTCCATCCACTCATCAAGATTTCTCTTGAAGAGGGGCAGTGAGGTGCTCTGCTTGACATGTATGGGAAAGCATGTAGTGCGGAGGGATTGGGATTTCTTCAGATGTAGCATTTCTAACGGAGCTAGGTCAGACATGGCTTTGTAAGTCAAGCAGAGATCACCTCTAAGTAGGCGATATTATACAGACAATAGTTGGAGTTTTTTTAGTCTGTCCATGTAGGACAAATGTTTAAGGCCTAGAATCCTCTTTGTGAGGTACTTTTGCGGCCTCTCCAGTTGTTGCAGGTGTTTAGTGAGGTACATGCTAAATGGGGTATTGTACTTAATGATTGGCCTAATGAGGGAAGAGTAGAGGGAGACAATGACGTCTTTCTTCCTGGATGTAAAACCCTTAGTAATGAGATGTGCCACATAGAAGGACTTTCTGACCACAGTAGCAATGTGGTGGTCAAAAGAGAGGATGCTGTCAACCTGTGTTCCCAGATCTCTTATAACACCTTCTGTGTTCAGTGGACTACCATCGATGTGGTAATTCATGGGAACCAGCTTTTTCCCAAAGGGGATGATGACACATTTTTTGGCATTGAGCTTAAGGTCATGGTTTTGACACCAGTCGTTGGTCTCAGTGAGGCCTTTCTGTAGGATGTCAACATCACTCGGGGATTTGATAATAGCTCCCAACTTGCAATTGACTGCGAACTTTGTCAGCCAGAGTCCCTTCGTGTTGGCCTGGACTTCAGAGAAGTAGGTACCAAACAGGAGAGGACCTAGGACCGAATCCTGTGGGACTCCACTCGTGACTGATCAGCAGTCTGACTTGGAGTCAGCTACTTTCACACTGTGGGTTCAACCTGTGAGCCAGTTTGCAACCCACCTAGTGATACAGGGGTTGATGCCTAGCTTAGTGAGTTTTTCTATGATTCCTGAGTGGGGACCATTTTAGAAATCAGTGGAAATACTGTCAGGTCCTCCAGTTTTACTTCCCTTCTTGTGGTTAATTGCAATAGCAACCTCACCAGCCTTTTTTCCTTGTTCAGTTTCACCAGATCTTTCTTCCCTAAAACAGGCATTCTTCACTCAATAAACCATTGTAGTGCCTTTCTCACTTAACATTATGGACAGAAACATCTTTAACTGATATAGTTAGAAGACTTAATAAAGAAGAATGAATACTGAATTCCTCATGAAAGAAAATTACAAGTTGAAAAACCTGGAAGCCCATGGAAAAAGGAACAACCTAAGAATCTTTGACATAGCACAGAACTAAATCATTTTGTTATATTTTGATATTTTATTTCATTTCTGGACTAGTATCGACATGTTTTAATTGTCATTTTACTTAAATATGTCTTTTTACTGAATATTTAATTTCTATTTATTTTATAGCGATTATCAGATATGGCAAAATGTATTAGTACTATGGTATTGCACTCATTAATAGTCAACAGGACATGGTTCCTTTTTAGCTATTTAAACCATTTTGTTAACTCACATTACAAGCTAGCTGACTATATGCTCAAACTTCATGACTTTACACATACTTTATTTATTTGTTACTGTCTCAAGTGTTCAGTTTTTTTTGGTAGTGACTTATTCATTGCAAGTTATAACTCTATTTGTTTTGTTTAGTTTTCGTTAATCAAATAACTTAATAGTTTACTTCAGTTGTTTGCAATAATTCTTAAGTAAAAAAAAAGATGGCAATTATATTTCTGGGTGTGCTGTGATTGATTTATATATTATTTGCACAAGGATGGATTTATATAAATTAGTTGCCTTTGCTGCCTTGGATGGCACGGTGGTGCAGTGGTTAGTGTTGCCACCTCACAGCAAAAGGTTTTCTGGTTCGATTCTCGGTTGGGGTGCCTTCTGTGCGGAGTCTGCATGTCCTCCCTGTGGTTGCATGGGTTTCCTCCGGTTTCCTCCCAAAGACATGCAGTAGGTGGACTGGACACTCTAAATTGGTCCTAGGTGTGTGTGTGTGTTCCTTCTGTGGAAGGTTGGGTGCCGGGCTGGACACTTGACACTGTAAAACTTCACTGCCAATCATGAGCAGACAGATGATCTGCTGTGGCGACCCCTAACCAGGAAAAAGCCGAAAGAAGAAGAAGTTGCCTTGGCTGCCTGTTGCTGTGTGCCCCTTGGGCATAAATAAGTGTGCTGCTGAAAATTTTTTTACCATACAGTGTATAGGGTCCTTGTTTTGTGGGGCAGTTGAGACTTTCTTAGTTGTATGGCCATTTCGTTATTTGGTCCTCTATGAACCTTGCAAGTTCTTTATACCTTTTTATAATGTGATAGGTCTTCTCCACCCGGAGCCATTATTAAATCCTGATAATCAATAGTAAGCTGTTAAAGAGCAATAAAACAGTGGGAATAGAGAAAGAGAGAGAGAGAGATGATGGAGCAACAGTAATGCTGCAACCCTGTGGTCTGCTTACCCATCTGGTTGTCCAGCATTTATGAAATTCAGGCAAACTAAGATCTAAGGAAGTATTTAGTCAGAGAACATACTTTCCATCAGTAAAGGTTAACATATCTTCAAAATAGTGAAGGAAAACAAAATTTTACATTTGCAATTAAACTTATTGAGGCATTGCACTAGTAAAAAGTAAGTCTTGTATTTAGTGTCAGTATTTTAAGAACAAATGGTGTTACATTCATCCAATTAACCATTGCATTAACTGCATACTATTAAAAAAAAATAGTGGTGCTTTCTTTACAAGGACTTGAACAGGAATAGTGCATATTTTATATTATTCTAATATATATATATATATATATATATATATATATATATATATATATATATAGGTCTAGGACTCTCGCACGAATGCACTTTTTACCTAATCGCGAATAGGCGGGCATACTTCCGCGAAAATGCTTTTCACCGAAGTAGCATTTTCACATAAGTATGCCTGTTGTGTCGGTCGTACTATGGTGCGGATAAGGGAAAATTCCCTTTTCCCCACTGTAGTGCGATCTTGAAGTGAGAATATTAAAGTGTGGGGGGGGGGCAGTGCAGGGGGGCTTGCTACCCTGTGTAAAAGTAGATTTAATGCTTTTTTTAACATACTTTAGCGAAAGCACTTTTTTGGTGAATGCGCTTTTGTTAAAGTGTGTTTAGTGATAGTGGATTTGGACTATTGAAATTCCGTTCAACAGTCCTAGATCCATATATATATATATATATATATATATATATATATATATATATATGTGTGTGTGTGTGTGTATGTGTGTGTGTATGTATATATATATATATATATATATATATATATATATATATATATATATATATATATGGGTCTTCTTCTCAATTTCGAAGTTTCAAAATGAAATGTAAATAAAAAAAAAATAAAAACAAAAACATTTTTTTTACATTTTTGCAGGGGGGCAAGCCCCTCCCCCACACCCATGACGCCCCCTGCTAATTAAATATACCAACTCCAAAATTGCACTACAGAGAGGAAAATGGTAAATATACCATTCCACGCTCTACGATGATCTCCATTTAAATGGTTTGAAGTTTCAAAACTTCAATCTTATGGTCTGACCACAAGAAATTTGAAGTTTTGAAACTTTGAAATTTAGAAGTAGTTATATCTATATAGCTATCTCTATCTCTCTCTCTCTCTCTCTCTATATATATATATATATTTATATATATATACTTTTATACCCCTGGCGCACTGACGTCAGGGAAGAGGCGACAGCAACCGACACCGGACCAAGACTTTGGAACTCGGGCCGACTACGGGTCACCTACCAGCAGGATAACCCAAGTGTAATGACTGCAACAGTGAGTACACTCGAATATCTACATTTATGGTAGGTACACAACTGTACTTTTATATATATATATAT
The DNA here is from genome assembly GCF_019279795.1 of Protopterus annectens. Classification (NCBI taxonomy): domain Eukaryota; kingdom Metazoa; phylum Chordata; order Ceratodontiformes; family Protopteridae; genus Protopterus; species Protopterus annectens. The sequence continues at coordinate 1,783,160,750 of NC_056726.1, read as the reverse complement.
ATATATATATATATATATATATATATATATATGTTCATAGGTTCATAGGTTCATACTAGGCTATCTGCCCTAGGGCACTTATAAGCCTAGCCAGAATGTGTTTGGCTTTCGCCACCCATTTTAAATTAATTTTGCTATGTCCTTTTTCAAGGTTAGTATACTGTGCTTCTGTCTAACAGTGACACAGAAGTGATACCCGGGGTAAACCTATGATCTCCCATCCACTCATCAAGATTCCTCTTGAAGAGAGTCAATGAGGGACTCTGCCTAACCTGGATTGGGATTTTATTCCAGAGTGAAGGGAGCCTCTGGGTTATGAATCTGTCCCTCCAGCATGTCCTATTTATTTCAGTGCTGAGGTTCAAGTCTCTCGAGCACGTAGCTCGATGGGATTTGGATTTTCTGAGGTGCAGCATGTCCATTAATTCTGGGTTGGACATGGCTTTATACGTCAGGCACAGATCGCCTCTGAGCAGGCGGTATGCCACTGAGTAGAGCTGGAGTTTCTTTAACCGGGCAGCATATGGCATGTTTGAGCCCTTTGATCCTCTTGGTGAGGTACTTTTGAGGTCTTTCCAGTTGCTGCAGGAGTCTGGTAAGGTACATCCCAAAAGGGACATTGTACTCAATTATGGGCCTGATGAGGAATGAGTAAAGAGGCACGATGACCTCCCCTGATCTAGATGCGAATCCCTTCATGATTAGGTGGGCTATATAAAATGTTTTTCTAACCACTTTGGCCACGTGGTTGTCAAATGAGAGATTGCTATCAACTTGGGTCCCCAGGTCCCTAATTACTTCTTCTGTACTTAATGGATTACCACCTATGTGGTAATTTGTGGGCACTTTGTTTTTGCCAAAGGGGATGACTGTACACTTTTTGGCATTTAGCTTGAGGCCATGGCTCTGGCACCAGTTGGCTGTTTCTATGAGGCCCTTTTGGAGGATGCTTGTGTCGGCTGGAGAGTCGATTATGGCGCCCAGGTTGCAGTCATCTGCGAACTTGGTCAGCCACAGTCCTTCCGTGTTGGCCTGTATCTCCGAGAAATATATACCGAACAAGAGAGGCCCAGGACTGAGCCTTGTGGGGCGCCACTTGTAACTGGTTTGGAGTCTGACATGGCTCCAGCAATTCTAACCATGTGGGTTCTGTCCTTGAGCCAGTTTGCAACCCATCTAGTGACATAGGGGTTTATATATAAGCTGGTCAGCTTATCTATAATGCCCGAGTGGGGTATTGTATCGAAGGCTTTTGCGAGGTCCAGGTAGGCTGTGTCGACCACCTTCCCCTCGTCAATGGCCTTGGTGACTGTTTCAAAGAAATCGACCAGGTTTAAGAGGCAGGATCTGCCCTTAACAAAGCCGAACTGGGTAGTATCCAGTGTCTGTAGGTCCCCAATATCTTTATTTATGAGGTCCATGATGATCCTTTCCATAGCTTTGCAGACCAAGCTAGTCAGGCTTATGGGGCGATAGTTTCCAGGATCCATTGAGGCACCACCTTTGTGGAGAGGGACCACTGTTGCTGTACGCCACTCTTTGGGTACATATCCTGTAGTAAGGCTGAGATTGAACAGTAGTTTTATGTTTAGGTTTAGCTCTTCTTGGAGTTCATGTAGGATGCAGCCCGGGACACCGTCTTTTCCCATTGATGCTGTGTTTTTTGCTTTGGAGAGGGCGGCTCTTACCTGAGCATCTGAGATGTCAGGGAGGCAGCACTCTGCTGGGATAGATATTTGCCTTTTTGGTGGGGAGGGGGTGAGAAGTTTGTGCTGAGCCTGTCAGCTAGGATGTTGGCAGTTGTCTGTGGGTTCGGTGTATTTTTTGTCATTTTGGACTAATTCTGAGCATATCTGGGAATTCCCACCCAGGTTCCTAACATAACTAAAGAAAGCCTTGTGATTATCCTTAGTGTCCTGTGCAATTTTTCTCTCGAAGCTGGCCTTAGAAGATTTTATGAGTGCCCATAGTTTTTTGCTAATACTGATCAGAGATGCCTTCCCTTTTTGGGATTTTGCTCTATCATGTAGTAGATTCCTCCTTCTGTTGTATAGTTTGTTTATGGCTGGGGTCCACCAGACAGGACGTCTGCCTTTGGAGGATTGGGTCTTGGTTTTATTTGGGATTGCATGATCCATGCATTCCTGAAGGTGTTCATAGAATGGTTTATAAAGGATTTTGTGGTCTGGGCCGTATTTTCCACAGGCCCGGGGCTTTGAAGGATTCCACCTTGGTTTTGAGGAGTGTAAAATTTGCTTTAGAGAAGTTTTTCACTGTGGTTTTCTGGGCAAGGGGTGGGGTCGGGATGTGAATATCCAGTGAGATTAGTTTATGGTCTGATCTTACCAGTGAGGGATACACTTCTGGTCTGGAGCATAGAGTCCCCATGTTGGTGATGATCAGGTCCAGTATGTTTTCCCTTCTTGTGGGAGTGGTAACAAGTTGTTCCATAGCATTTGAGTTTATAAATTCTAGGAACCTTTGGGCTAGGGTGTTGGAGCTAGAGTAATGCTCCCAGTCTATGTTTGGGTAGTTGAAGTCGCCCAATATAATGGTGTTTGGAGAGACCTTCATATTTTCCAGTGTTCTCAGGAAGGCCGAGTGGGGTTCCTGGGTTTAGGAGGGTGGTCTGTAGCAGGCTATAAACTAGAAGGCAGTTTTACCCACTGTTAGTTGCACATGGATAGTCTTTGATGCTTCGTGCTCTGCCACCAACCT